>NC_073302.1:46095090-46395090 GCF_027595985.1 Sorex araneus | reverse complement strand
GTCTGGCTCTGTGCTTACCCACTGTACTATACTATTTTCTGTGCCCTTTATCAAGTTATCAGTATTGGTGGGGATCAGGGGGGACTTTGGGGCCACACTCGACAATGCTCAGGGTTTACTCCTGGCTCTGAATTCAGGAATCATTTCTGGCAGTGCTTGGGGAACAATATAGGATGATGGGGATTGAACCTGGGTCAGTGGCATGCAAGGCAAACTTACCTCTGTACTACCTCTCCAGTCCATCTTTTTTTTTAAGTTTATGAGCCACACCTGGTCATGCTCAGGGCTTACTCCTGGCCTTGTGCTCAGGGATCACTCCTGACAGGCTTGAGGGACCAAATGTGCTATGGATCAAAACTGGGTCAGCCACACTCAAGGCAAGAATCCTATCCACTGTACTATTGCGCTGGCCTCATCAAATTTTTGGTCATATCTGGGCATTCCTTGGTCCTTACCCTTGAGACACAATGTTCAAAACCACTCTTTGCTTCGAAGAACTGTTCTTTTTCAGTTCTCATTTCAACTTTGTACCCCCAAGCTGATGACTTTTAAAAGTGTGTTGCATCTGTATTCTCACTGCACCAGACCCTGAGACCAGACCCAGGTAATAGGCATAATTTAATGTCCTAGACCCATGCTTTCCAATATAAAGATGGTTATGATCTGTAATATTACAAATATATTTACAGTGAATAAATTTGGTAATACATTATTTTGCAAAATCTTTAGGATAAATTCCTAGATTTGTCGAGACAAATGTGTACTTGCATAATGCTTCATGGGTCATGCCAGATTGTCTTCTACAAAGATTTTCCAAATACGTAGCAGTCCTACCAATCATGTATAAAATTGATTGTCTTCATAATCCTGACACCAAAATGTTATCAAACCTGGTGATGCTCAGTGGTTTCCACTCAAAAAAAAATCTGGGCTTCTGTCTGTCACTCTAGAAGAAAAACTATCACATGTATCACTTGTAGTCCCTTTGATCTTCGATTTGCTCGAGCAGGCGCCAGTAATTCTCCATTTGTCCCTGTCGCGTGCTAGTGCAGCCCAATGATATCTGCTCGCTCCAGGAACAGGAAGACACTCAAATAATTCATTCAGGGATTTGACGAAGAAATCTGACCATCTAGTTGGTGGGCAGCCACGAGGTCTTCTGACGTCCCGTGGAATCCAGTCGGTAACAGCTCTAGTCCAACAGTCGTCTCTGAATCCCATTCCATGACCGGCCCATCTGAACTTTGATGCCTTGGCAAACGAGATAGCATCCCTGATTTTTGACCGTCGATGGAGGTCAGAACTCCTGATTCCTTCTCTCACTTGAGTGAGACATGATATTCCTAGCATAGCTCTTTCAATTCCTCTTTGGGATATCCTAATAGCATTCTCATCTTGTTTGCGCAGGGCCCAGGTCTCTGAGGCATATGTTAGTGCAGGAAGAATGGTGGAATCAAAAAGATGTGCCCGGAGTCGGAGGTTCTTCGTTCTCTTAACCACTTCTTCAACACTCTTGAATGCATTCCATGCTGCTCTCTTCCTCCTGTGCAGTTCTGGCACCAAGTCGTTCCTCATGTTGATTTCTTGACCCAGGTACACATAGCTGCTGCATTTGGAGATGTTCATTCCATTGAGAGCAAATAGAGCTTCAGGGACCAGTTCATTTTTCATGAACATCGTCTTGTTGAGATTCAGCTGCAATCCGACTTTTCCACACTCGTGGTCGAAGTTGGTCAGCATTTGTGCCACTTGGTTAATGTTTGGTGTTCTGAGAACGATGTCATCAGAGAAGCAGAGGTGGTGTAATTGCCGACCATCTATCTTCACTCCCATTCCTTCCCATTGCAGTCATCGCATGATGTTCTCAAGGGTGGCACTGAAGAGTTTTGGTGAAATGGTATCACCCTGCTGCACCCCTCTCTTTACATCAATCATCACTTCCTTGTAGAATGGTGAGATCCTAGTGGTGAATCCACAATACAGCTTGCAGAGGATTTTGATATACTGAGTTTGAACGCCCTGTTTGGCCAGGGTTTTAATGAGGCCTCAGTCTCAACAGAATTGAAGGCCTTCTTTAAGTCGATGAACGTTAGACAGAGCAGCATCTTGAACTCTCTCGAAACTTCAATGAGTTTGGTCACTGTGTGGGTATGGTCTATCGTGCTGAATCCCCTTTGGAACCCGGCTTGCTCACATGGTTGTCCTTTTTCTAGTGTTCTGCCTGTTCTATTCAGGATGACACGAGTGAACAACTTGTATACGACAGACAGCAGGCAGATTGGGCAATAGTTGCCGATGTCGTGGCAAACGCCCTACCCTCTGTACTATAGCTGCAGCCCAGGATTGTGATTCTTTTATCGCTAAAATTATCTTTACAATATTATTGATGCAACAAAGTCATATTAAAAAGTTGGGAGAGAATCGTGGGTGGGGGGAGGGAAAGGCAGGATGTCTGCCAAGCCATTCTCAGGAAGCTCGGAGGCTACTCCCCAGGATTCTCAGCCTCTGAACTAACACTTTCATGTGCGGCCCTGAAGTTATGGGAATTACCAAAAAAAATATGATGGACCTTCAGGGTCACACCCAGCTTTGCTCAAGGGACTATAGAGTGGAGGGGGGTCTGGGATAGAACCAGGGTCAGTCACATTCAAGGCATACACTATAACCCCCTGTACTAAATCTCCTGTCCCTAAAACTTTTGTCAAGATATATATTTTTTAAGAATTTTAGGTTCTTTGTCAGAGGCAAGTACAGAGATTTCCCACATATTCCAGGATCCCACTCATAAACCCCCAAGCCAGAATGGAACTTTTGTTACAACGGAACTCTTTTGACACATTTTAATCACCCAAGGTCTTATTTAAATTTAAGTTTAAGTTGTGTATTCTGGGGATTTGGACAAACACATAATGATGTGTCAAACGATTTGAATCATACTTGGTTGTTTAAATGACCTAAAAATCTTTTGCACGCACCTGTTAATCCTGTTTTCATCCCTAAAACTTGACAAACACTGGTCTTCTTATTGTCTCTATAGTTTTGCCTTTTCCAGAATATCAAACAGAGTCATAGAGCCTTTTCAGATTGGCTTCTTTCATTTAGAAGCCTGCATTTACATTGTTTCCAAGTCTTTTCAAGGTTTGATAGCTCATTTCTTTTTAGCACTGAATAGTATTCATTGTCAGGACATGTTACAATTTATCCATTCACCTACTGAAGGATGTCTTGCTTTCTTCTAAGTGTTCACAATTACAAATAAGGCTACTACAAATATCTGTGATCACATTTTTATATGGACAAACAAAAAAGTTTTCAACTTTTCTGAAAAAATATCAAGAAGCATGACTGCTGAATCGCATGCTAAGGGTATATTTCATTTTACAAAAACGAGACTATAGACAATCATTTATTTTATTCAATCTGATGCCTTGAATAATTTTCCTGTATCAAATTGCACCTCCCATCTTGTACTGGAGATGTTCCTTCTCTTTCATTCAGTGTGGAAAATAGTGACACTCTAGAACCTGCCTGCGTGCTAAACTAAAAAGATCACAGAAGAGTCCTTTTCCAGCCCCACCCGACCTTCTCATTGGGGTAAAAAAAAAAAAAAAAAAAAAAAACCCTACCTAAACCCATAGCTTCGATTTCAAAGACTACCTCTTGATTCCAGATCCATACAACCCCTGCCCAATTTGCCATCAAAATGATTTTAGGACCAGCATGGTCTTCTTCTCCATATCCACTCTCCAACTGAGACTGCACAGCCCAGCATCTGATGGAAGAACCGTGTGTTGAGCTGATGTGGGAAATTTGGACATATATTCTGGGATGTATTCATAGATGCTATCAAGGCATCTTACCATGCAGATTACAATGTAAGAAAATACAAGGCTGGGAAGAGACATGGATGAACTGTCTAGAAATTGGATATCTTTCTCTGTACTTAAATATTTCAAAGAGGAGTTCACAGTCCCAGAAGTCTAATTGCAAACCTGGCTTTCCACACCATTTTAAAATCAGAGCTGTACAGTTCTGATAGTAGAGCACATTTCATACTTTGCTATTTTGATTTAAAATTTTAAATCATTTGACATACAGTATCTAGGTCTTATTTGAAAATGTATTCTGATCCCTATAAATATTTGGAAAAGTTGTCAGAGAGAGAAACAAGAATAGAGGGGTAGTTTCATCTCATAATGTCGATGTTATTATCTCAACATCACATTTCCTGTTAATCTTTAAAGAAATAACTTGTACTCCTTAAACGTCTGCATCTAATGAATTGTTTGCCAAAGGAGAAGTATGCTTCATTCTTTCAAGAAAGTCCTATATGCAGCACGTTTACACAATATTACCCGCCCCACATCTAGCGCAAAGTGTATATTGAGATCTAGATGAAGCATATAGAAGAGCTCTCCAGGGCCCATTTTGTAACTATATGCTCCACTGAATTCCATTCCAGGACTATGGTACACTGGTCACATCAGCAAATGCTCCTGCAATGAGCAGTATGGTAGCCATATTGTCTCTGTGGCATTGAAGTACATGTGAATAAGATGAGACACTACGGCTCCAAAGTTCAGTTTCAAAGTTTCATTCCTAGGGGCTATTTTTTAAGTAATCTTAAAAAAGGAAACTTGAAGTTGAGAGAGGCTGTGATTTTTAAAAATCAGGTAGATTTAGAGTTGATGCTTAACTCTGAATCATTAAAACCTGCCTCATGTATATCAGCCTTTCTGAATCCCAGATTCTTCTATAAAACAATTCCACCTATTTTGCCACTGCCTCCCACATGAAAAATGAGAAAAAGGGGATATGTCTGCAGAAAACTCTGGCATAGAGCAAACATAATAAATTTTGGTTCATACTTTCCCTTTTTGTCCCCTCTTTTGAGACCAAATCTTTTACTGCTATTCTCTTTCTGACAAGCTGACATTAATTCTGCAAAGTGCAACTAATTCTTGGTTGCTGAATATTTTCATCCTCTGCCTTCATTTAGACTACATCATTTTTTTAAATTCCCTCTTGGTATTTAAATTTACTCTCCCACAAAAATCAGCAAAGTAGGGAGGAAAAATAAGAAATGGGAGGAAGAAGGGTCATTCATTCTTGATCACTACTGTGTTCAAATTGCTATCAAGTTTTTGATGGCCCCTAGATCAACATTAGTGTCTACTATCACAGCACATGGTACCTGCTTACAAAATCACATGTTATAGGAGCTCTATAAATTATATTCTTCCTATGAACCAGATAATTTGCACAGAAGATACTGTAACCAGGAGACATTTGACTCTACAATATGCTCCACTGGACAATCCCTGCAATGGAGAAGCATTTCTGATGGAAAGAATAGGTGGGGGAGTTGGTCGTTTACTGTAATGACTCGTTCATGATAAGCAGTCAGTATCTGTGATTATTTCTAAAGGCAATGAATAGGTTCAAAGTCTTACATTATTGGACTTTAATTAGCAGTCCAGTTTGCACACATTTTAAACGTTAATCACTGTTCAGTGAGCCCTTCATCTCAGATAGGGCTTCACTCACAACTTACTCCTTCAGAATGAATGCATCCTCCTTTCTTTTTGTTGAGACATTAAGTGCTATAGGATACTGACACAACATATGGTTTTTCAAAGAAAAGGAAAAGGACAGGTAGAGTTCAGAATGATGACTCAGAACCTTGGTGTCTGCAACTCTCATGATTCCAGGCTAAATTCTTTATAAAATAATGTTTTTCCCTACTATCTAATATATGGAATAATATGTATCAGCTATACATTACATTGATTTTAACGATTATTTGACAACCCACAGATATCATTTTTGAGACACAGTGGCAAATGCAAATAACTCGAACTGGATTTGAGCAAGTCATTCCAATAAAAACTCTAAAACTCATCATCTGTAACCCAATTTTATTTTCTGGCAACATGAGAAAACCAAAGACTAATGAAACAATTGTTATGCCTTAGGGAAAATTGTTACAATAAAATTATGTTTTCTCTATTTCTGGTATTAAAATGTGCTTTCTTTGGTAAAATTGTTGCTTAGTAAATGGGAGTGATGTATTGTTTGTTAAAGTCATTATTTAGTAAAATTGAGAAACTGGGAACTGAAGAAATAGTACAGTGGGTGGGATGCTTGTTTGAAGTGGCCAATCTGGAGGTTCAGCCCCCAGCAGCTCATACAGTCCCCTGAGTCCCATCAGAAATGATTCTTGAATACAAAGCCAGGAGTAAGCCCTGAGCACAGCTAGGTGTGGCCCTGAAAACAAACACGAGAAAAATTAATAACTTGCTGTGTCTTCCAAATTAACAGGAGAAAATTTCCCCAGTATTCAAGTGACGTTCTTAATTCTGAGAGTACTATATGAGTCCATCTCCCTCCTGGTGTTCATCAGATAAGAAACCATGTGGCGAGGGTCTGCTAAAGAGCATCATCCTGTCTCTGGCTCTGCTGTTTTGCAATCTTTCTTTTTGGTCCAAGACAATGTTTAAAAGTCAATATTGTTCCATTTCCTGATTCTTCTTTTAATGAAAAAGGACAAACACTTGAAAACAAAAATGTGCACAAGGTGCTTGAAGACAGAAATTATTTTCTCAAAGTGCTTTAATCATGCTGTTGAAAACCACTTCCTCCCGTGGCCTAATCACATAAATCATAGTAAAAGGTTAAAGACGAAGTTCAATTTTACCAAATTGCCTGTGATGGTTTTTCAGAAAGTGATTATTTTCTATTAAAAGGTGAAGTCAGTCAGCTATCCATCAGTATGTTCAGGGTGGTCTGTAGGTTGTAACTTCATCTCTCCCAGCTAGATCCGGTGCACAAAAGTTTCATTTAATGCATGCTTGTTTAATTTCTATCAACATATGCCTCAAACCTAAACAAAGTGTACAACTTCCATGAAATGGTTTGTAAGAGGATATAGATGGTAATAGGATCTAATTCCATTGTTCTACCTTGATAAACTCTGTTTCTGGGGAAGGCGGCATACCTCGTGGTACTGAGGGCTTACTCCTGGCTGTGATCCAGGGACCTACCTCTGCAATGCTCAGGACTGATCCAGGGGTGGCTGCATTAAGTCAGCCCTGACTTAATTAATTGGCACATCCTAATCACAGGCTTTATTTCCACATTTTTCAAAGTTCCCAGAAACTAAATATTACTAAAAGTCCTTAGATTGTGCTTTTTTTTCTTTTTGGGTCACACCTGGCGATGCACAGGGATTACTTCTGGCTCCACACTCAGGAATTACCCCTGGCGGTGCTTAGGGGACCATATGGGATGCTGGGAATCAACCCAGGTCGGCCACGTGCAAGGCAAATGCCCTACCTGCTGTGCTATTGCTCCAGCTCCAGATTGTGACATCTTTATTTCATCTATGTAGCAATATTACAGAATATATTGCTATGATTTGTAAGTAGTAACTTCAGAAGCAGAGTGAAATTAAAGAGTCCTGGATGTGGATAATCAAGAGACAAGGGCCTATTGTTGCATCGACATAAGAGTTGAAATAAATTACCACTCCTGAACCTTACCTCATCTACGAAAATATGTGATCTGACAAAACAAATTTAAATTTTTAGCCTAGTTTATTAGGGCTCTTACCTTATGTGCACTATGATACAGTGTTATCATATGTATATAAGTACTATGCACAGTATTATCACAAATAACATCTTACTAATATCGACACTAAGGCTATCAATTGGTTCAGTCTTAGCACTACCCACTCTAGGCTGCTCTATTTTTTCCCAAATAAATGCACTTAAAACTACTTTGGGTAAACACAATTACAGTTAACTCAAAGTACTCTCTATGGTCTCCATGAGTCAGTTTTGCTTTTAATTTTGTGTTTCTCATTGGTTGGTAGGTTTTTCTTTTTGGTGGTATTCAAATTGCATTTCAGCTCCTTACAATCAATCCTAAGAGGGAAATTAGCTAGCACTTATTACAATAAGAACCTATTTACAAATTTTTACCCAACAGCAACCCATTATCTCATTTTAAAGGTAAGGAGATATTCTCACAGATATTTGTTTCAAGATGACACAGCCAAGTTTTTTTTCTCTTTGATTAGTCTATGGTTTACATAATACTCAAATCAAAACTTTTGACTTGACAAAAACGTTTATTTGTAAAAGCAGAAAAATGTCAATGTTTTCTCACTCAATCCCTTAGATTTATATGACCTATGGTCTGCTATTTAGCAAGAAAAAAAGATTAGTGCAATTGCTACGCAATGAATAGCAAAGCTACCTTATCAAAAATGTGGTTTTTAAATCTCATTTTATCTGAATTGAAAAATGATAATTATATTTCTAAAAACTTTATGACTGATGCATCATACTTCTATGATTTTAAACAATGATATCTTTCATTTTGAAGTTTTGACAGTGAGCTTCTTCATTTATGTTATATTTCAAATAGTAACCAACATACCAGCTAATTTATTTTATTTTTATTACAAATCAGGACATTAAATTAGAGTTATACAAGTCAATCTATCATTCTGCCATAAAGATAAATAGATCTACTTCTATGTCTTAGACAAATAGAATTTAAGTTCACCTATTTGTCTTAGATGATATTTTATTGCATGAATTCAAATTTTAACATACTTCAGGTAGCTTATTTTTATACAAGAATCTGCTGCCATAGTTTCCTTTTATGTTTTTCACATTATTCCTTCCTTACATATTTCACAGTCTCTCCTCTGACGAATTTTTAAGGCTCTGAGTATCCTTATCACATCAGAATCCTTGCTTATTTTCTTTAGGCATGTTTCATTATACTCATCCCAAAGAGAAAGTACACAAAGCAGAATACTTTGAATTTCCTTCAAGCTCTCTGACTCAATAGATAATGAGTATCTACACCATATAATCCAACAATACAACTTCTGAGCATATATCTAAAGGAAACGAGGGGGGAGGGATACGAAGAGGGTATATGAGCTCTCAAATTTATTGTCGCAATATTCATAGCAGCCAGATACATATAAACCCATATTTATGAATGAATAAAAATATATCTTGTATATTTTCTAAAAAGGGCTAAATAATAGTACAAGATATATTTTTATTCATGGATAAAGGATACTCAGAGCCTTGAAATGAAACAACAAATGAAACAGTCACAGAACCTGGGCTATGACTCAGAAGGTAGAGTATATGCGTAACATATGCCTGCATCTGAGGCCCTGAGTTCCAGTCTCAGAACTACATGATCCCTGAGTATTAGGTACTAAAGTATTGAGTGCCACATTATTAAGTAAATCCCACTGCACCCTGGCTGAAATAAGCAAGCGGTTTGGATAGTGCCAGGGAGCATATAGCTTTTGGAGAAGGGGGAGAAAAGACTGGATTTAAAAGACTATTGAGTCAAGGGGGAGAATGATTAGGGATTTGCTAAGTAGGGTCTAATTTTGGACGGGTTGACAGCAACACCTTGGATAGTCTTGAGGAAACAGCCAGCGGAGTCTGGGATCATGAAGCAGGTAGAGCCTGTGTCCGAGATCCAACCTGATCTGACCTCCAGATCACAGGCTTGCCCTGGCAGAAGTCCCAGCGAGGTCCACCTGGGACACCCTTCTACCCTCCCCTGCTTCTGAGCACCTGCATTCATTCTCCTCGCCCTATTGTTGATTCCACCTAGCCAACTTGGTGCCTTATGGAGGCTCTTTTTGTCATGTCATACCTTTGACAAACAAAACTCAAGTCAGATTGTTTTCTCTGGAGAGCCTGTGACAGGATCCACACTTTAAATCTGAGGCATTAATGGTCTCTATGGAAAGGTGCTTTTTTCCTCCTGTACTTGTCTTTGGCAGAGACTGGCAAACTCTTCGTGGCGTTTTCTATATGCCAAATACAGTAACAATAATGGGTCTCATTCCCCTGACCCTGAAAGAGCCTCCAGTGTGGCACCACCGGGAAGAACGAGCAAAGAGAGGCTGCTAAAATCTCAGGGCTAGGACGAATGGAGACGTTACTGGTGCCCGCTCCAGAAAATCGATGATCAAAGGGGTGACAGTAATACAGTGATTATTTAGCCACAAGGAAGAAGGAAACCCTGCAACAACATAGACATAACTTAAGGGTATTACTCAAAATGTGTTAAGTCAGACAAAAATAAATACTTCATGGTATCACTTATATGTGGACTCTAACTAAAAGTAAAGTTTATAGAAACAAAATTCAAAAGCATTTGCTTTGGGTGGCCAGGGATATACCCAGTTGCCTTGCTTGGGTAAGACCCTGAGTTCCATGCAGACATCAAAAAAATAATAGTTCACTTATGAAATGTTACTAATAATAGTTTATAAATCACGGTGCCCAAAATAAAAAATAAAAAGACATAAGTTGTAGATAAATTAAATAAATAAATAAAAATGCTTTCCAGGGTTTGGGAAGAGGTTGGTAAGAGATATTAAAATATAAATGAATAATATATAAATCGATACTATCTAAAGAGTATTTGGTATCATTTAAAATATAAATGAATACTATCTGAGAATATCAAGTATAACACATAGTTGACAATAGCTGCATCATATGATGCTGTTAGTAATACTATGTTATGTCACTGAACTTTGCAGACAGAGCAGAACTTAAATGTTCTCATGCAAGAGATAAATATGTGAGATGATGGATTTGGTATTTAGATGGGAAGAATCTTTCATATACACATATAAAAAATCACAATTTGCATTCTAAAGACCTTACAATTTTTGTGAATTGTAGTTCCATAAAGTTGGAAAAACTAACGTGGGAGTCAGCACATTAAGAATTATAAATGCTCGCCTTCTCCAGATGAAGCCCCGGTGACACTGAGCTTCTACTAACACGGCTCCGGTATGCGAGACTGGAACATCTCTAAACCTACATCTCTAAATCTACAGATTTAACGCGATCCCTATAAGGATACCCATGCCATTCTTCAAATAAATGGATCAAGCAATCCTGAAATTTATATGGAACAATAAACGCCCACGGATAGCTAAAACAATTCTTGGAAAAAAGATGATGGGAAGCATCACCCTCCCCAACCTTAAACTCTACTACAAAGCGGTAACAATTAAAACAGCATGGTACTGGAACAAAGGCAGAGCCGCAGACCAATGGAACAGAACGGAATATCCCTACACACAACCCCAAATGTATGATCATCTAATCTTTGATAAGGAGGCAAGAAATGTGAAGTGGAGCAAGGAAACTCTCTTCAACAAATGGTGCTGGCACAACTGGACAACCACATGCAAAAGAATGGACTTAAACCTTGACCTGACACCATGCACAAAAATCAGATCAAAATGGATTAAGACCTCAACATCAGAACACAATCCATAAAGTACCTCGAAGACAAGGTCGGCAAAACCCTTCACGGTATTGAAGCTAAAGGCATCTTCAAAGATGACACGGAACTAAGAAATCTAGTAGAAACAGAGATAAACAAATGGGACTATATTAAACTAAAAAGCTTCTGCACCACAAAAGACACAGTGACCAGAATTCAAAGGCAATCTACAGAATGTGAAAGGATATTCACCCAATACCCATCTGATAAAGGGTTGATATCAAGGGTATATAAAGCACTGGTTGAACTCTACAAGAAGAAAACATCCAACCCCATTAGAAAATGGGCCGAAGAAATGAACAGAAACTTTTCCAAGGAAGAGATACGAATGGCTAAAAGGTACATGAAAAAATGTTCTGCATCACTAATCATCAGGGAGATGCAAATCAAAACAACCATGAGATACCACCTCACATCACAGAGAATGGCACACATCCAAAAGAACAAAAGCAATCGCTGTTGGAGAGGATGTGGGGAGAAGGGGACCCTTCTACACTGCTGGTGGGAATGTCGAATGGTCCAGCCCCTTTGGAAAACAATATGGACACTTCTCAAAAAATTAGAAATTGAGCTTCCATTTGATCCAGCAATACCACTTCTGGGAATATATCCAGGAGAAACAAAAAAGTATAGTTGAAATGACATCTGCACTTATATATTCATTGCAGCACTATTTACAATAGCCAGAATCTGGAAAAATCCTGAGTGCCCGAGAACAGACGACTGGTTAAAGAAACTTTGGTACATATATACAATGGAATACGATACAGCTGTCAGAAAGGATGAAGTCATGAACTTTGCATATAAGTCGATCAACATGGAAAGTATCATGCTAAGTGAAATGAGCCAGAAAGAGAGGGACAGACATAGAAAGATCGCACTCATCTGTGGAATATAGAACAACAGAGTACGAGACTAATAGCCAAGAATGGTAGTATATATTACCAGGATGTTGGCTCCATAGCTTGAAAGGTGGCCTCACACGCTGGGGGAAAGTCATCCCAGACAGAAGGGAACACCAAGTAATATGTGACTGGAGATCCTGCATGGGAAGGGAGATGCGTGCTGAAAGTAGACTAGAGGCTGAACAGGATGACCACTCAATACCCCTATTTCAGGCCACAACACCCAAAAGGAAAGAGATATCAAATTGGAATGCCTCACCACAGAGGCTGGGTGGGGGGGATGGGATTGGGGGTTGGGAGGGATGCTGGGTTCATTGGTGGTGGAGAATGGACACTGGTGGAGGGATGGGCTCTTAAACATTGCATGAAGGAAAAACAAGAACAAAAATGTGTGAATCTGTAACTGTACCCTCACTGTGACTCACTAATTAAAAAATAAATTAATTAAAAAAAAACACAACTGATGCCAGATTTGGATATAAAATAAAGTCCAAGATAGATAATTTCAAAATTATACCATGAGGAATATTACATAAGTATTTAAAATATGGTAGATTGTGCCAGTTTCTTCCAACCTCAGTATTTGGTTTCTCAGTAAATCTCTAAGGAATATTTTGAGATTTTTCTATTGTTGTTCTCAAAAGTTCAGTGCAGTGTCATGAAACATGCACTTTTTAATAGAATAGTAAATGCTTGCTGTTTAAAAAATAAAAGAATTATAAATGCTATTGAAGCATGGACTGGAGCCTCGCACACGGCCAACCTAGGTTTGATTCCTCCATACCTTTCAGAGAGCCCGGCAAGCTACTGAAAGTATCCCATCCACACAGCAGAGCCTGGCAAGCTACCCGTGACATATTTGATATGTCAAAAATAGTAACAAGTCTCACAATGGAGACGTTACTGGTGCCCGCTTGAGCAAATTGATGAACAATGGTACTACAGTGCTACATTGAAGCACAACAGGAAAATAATTTACCTTAGTAGGCTTAGAATTTACAAATCCATCAGATTAGACTCTATAATTTCTAGATAATTCTTCATTTTTCTACAGAGTAAGAAAATTAACAATATTTTAAAAAGTATTCTTTTTAAAAAAAATAATTTTCTGGGGCTGGAGCAATAACACAGTGGGTAAGGCATTTGCTTTGCACATGGCCCACTGGGTTCAAATCCCAGAACCCCATATGGTACCCTGAGAACCTCCAGGAGTAATTCCTGAGTGCAGAGCCAGGAGTAACCCCTGTGCATCACCAGGTGTGACCCAAAAAACAAAATAATAATAATAATATAATAATAATTTTCTGTGAATGTCCTAACTATACAGCTATAGGGCATTTAAAATACAAATTGACAGTGAAAACTGAAATCCTTTCATCAAAGATCAGTCAAGGATGACCACTTTCATCACTATTACTCAACATACCTTTGGAACTAGTAGCCACAGCAATTGGGAAAGAAAAACAAACTAAAGGAATTTAAATTTGGAAAAAGAAAGTTAAGCTATCACCATTTTCATATGACATGATAACATACATAGAAAACCTTCACCTTCATAGAAAGATTACACCAACAAAAAAAAAATTTTTTAATAAATACTGTAAACTAGCAGCCTACAAAAACAACTAAATATGCTGCTTTTATATCTGCAAACAATAAACTACAAAAAATTAATTTTCAATCCCACTTAAAATTTTTCCAAAAACATAAAATACCTAGGAAACATACGTAAAAACAAAGGAAGTGAAAAACTTATACATTGAAAGAAAATGGTAAAATAGTTTATGTTGATAGAACAGAAAAATTAATGCTATTAAATAACTGCCATAACCAAAGCATTATGCATATTTAATGAAATCTCTATCAAAATTCTAAAAGTAGACCATGGAGATGGCTCAAACGGCAGAGGCACATGCTTTGTGTACTGCAGCCTCAAATGCAGTTCCTAGCACCGTATGGTCCCTGAGCACTGCTAGAAATGAGCCTTCCAAAGAATGCCAATGTCATTGTTCACATAGCACAAACATTACTAAAACATTATGAAGCCAAAAAACTCTCTGAATAGTCAAAACAATTCTGAGAAGGAAGAAGACGGGAGGTCCTGCAGTTCCTGACTTTGAACAATACTTTAAAGCTTTTGTAAGAAAACAGTTTGGTACTAGAATAAAAGAAAAACTCGGGCTTATGGAATAATATTGAGAACCCAGAAATTAACCCTGAGATGTATGGACAGTAAAGTGTTACAAGAGAAGCTAAGCACATTATGTGGAGGAGGGAAAATTACATAGTAATGGGAAAATTTGTTAGACACATTATCATCATCATCATCATCCATCCCATTGATCATCAATTTACTCGAGCGGTCTCAGTAACGTCTCCATTCATCCTAGCCGTGAGATTTTAGCAGCCTCTCTTTACTCATCCTTCTCAGCAGTGCCACATTGGAGGCTCTTTCAGGGTAAGGGGAATGAGACCCATCACTGTTACTGTTTTTGGCATATGAATACACCATGGGAAGTTTGCCAGGCTTTCCCATGTAGGCAGGAAACTCTTGGTAGCTTGCCAGTTTCTTCCAAAGGGAGAACTAGGCTATAAGATGTCTTCAAGGAGCTTGGTTTTATAGTCTCTGGATGTTGGCCATTGGTGGGATTTCACAGCGCCAGGGGGCAGTTTCTGGGTGTGACCACCTAGTTACTGAAAAATAGAGGATCTGGGTGGAAGAGTCCCAGTCCCTATCCGAGCAGGCTTGAAGATCTCAGCACCGGGTCCCGCACACCTGGGTTCCTCTGCCGAGGTTCCTTCATGTGTGAGGCCCGTTCGAACGTGTGGAGAGGGGCCTTGAGCATGGCTATGGCTGGGTTCCAGAGGTCTTTAGCTGCGGGGGCTCTATTCAAGGCAGGGAGGGAAAGTCAACTCACCCCCTCTGATGGGCCCCGGTGAAGACAGTCAGGCAAGGGAGCAAGAGACTCTGTCTCTTGTTAGACACATGCAAATTAAAAAAAAAAAAGAAGAGAATCCTTATTTTGCTCAAGACACAAAAGTTCATTTAAGTTGGACTAAACATCTCAATATTAAAATCTAACTAAAAGAATATATCAAGGAAAACGTATGTGGAACTCCACGTTGCTGATATTGACTTCAGAGGAGTCTGATGATCAACCCTATCAGCGCATAAAAGCAAAACACCCAAACAAACAAATCAGATTACTTAAAACCAAAAAACAACAAGAAAAAACTTCACTGTGAAAGGTATAAAAGACAAAGTGACACCCTACTGAATTCAGAATTCACAACCACACATCTGACAGAAAGCTAATATCTGTGGTCTTCCCAAGACCACTAGGATTATTCCTGAGCTGAGTCAGGAATAGCATCCACAGCCTTATGTGGGCCAAAAACCTACCCCCAATTAAAAAAAAAAAAAAGAGCAGGGGCTGGAGGGATGGCACAGCAGTTAGGGCACTTGTTTTGCCTTGCACGTGGCAGACAACATTATTTAATGTCACCAAGTCAGGCTGTGTTGAACATGGAGAGGAGTGGGGTTGATCAGAAGGAACATAAATATGATAACGGAGGGTTTGAGATATTTTAGTGGCAGTTGGGTGCAGTGCAATAACTTTGTATGCCCAAAGTGTAAATATTAACACTATTGTAAACCATGTTACTTCAATAATAAAAAAAATTAATAAACTTAAAGTTTATATGGATTGTATATTTGAGGGAAATGTATTTGTTACTTTCATAATATTTAAAACAGTTTGGTAGAATTTTCCTATTTTAAAAGTAGAAGTTAATTTTGTATAAATAAATTCTTAACTGTTGTTTTAAGACAAAAGTAACCTTTAAATCAGGCAGCCTATTTAGTATGAACTGTTGTTTAAAAGTATCAAGAATGATATTCAGTGTTGTTTTTCCTATGGCCTCTCTCATTTTAATGTGCTTTAAAAATTTTTGTTAAAATGTGCATTTGTTTTATAGACTATCAATTTAATGTGACTATTTTCATACAAGCTATAAAAGCTACAAAAGTATTATTACAATCAATATGATATCAAGAAACAAAAATGATTTCTAATTATATTTTACTATGGTCATATATCCTCTTAATAACATTCATAAGTTACCAGTTACATAATTAAATGCCAGAGATGTTATCAAAGATACATTTTAAGGTCTAATTAACTGATAATAATTATAGTTCAGTGCTAAGTATACATGATAATTAGTGAGACATTAGCAGAGAAAGTCTGCTAATCTGAAAATTATAAAGCTGTTTCTTACCTGTTGCATCTTGGATGGAGTTTGGTCTCCAAAGAAATGGTTTCAAGTAATCATGTTGGACTCTGGAAGAAAATACACAGTTTTGGGGTTAGAGCGATCATACAGCAGGTAGGGGGTTCGCATTGTACTCTGCCAGCCCATGTTTTATGTCTGGCATCCCATATGTCCCACTAACACCACCAGGAGTGACCTGCATCATTGGGTTTGATCCAAAAACCCAAAAAATTAAAAATAAAATGAAAGTAAACTCATCAAACCAACACTTATAATCCATGTGTGTACATTAAACAACAAAGATATAGTTTTATATGCAGCTGGAGTAAAATAATATTCATTTCTCATGAACTTTTTCTTTTATAATTAAAAAAATTAATTGTGGAAATCTCTATAAAATGTACCATTTTTAATGAGCAGTTCAATATTTTAAGTATATGAAGGTTGTTGTTCAACCAATCTACAGAACTTTTACAATTTGAAACTGAGACTTTACTTTTTAAGCAACATCTCATTCCTTTTCACATTCTTTGGAAACTACGATACTTTCTGTTTTGGAAATCTGATTATTTGAGGCAGCTCATAAATATAGAATTGTACAGTATTTGTCTTTTGTGCCTGGTTTACTTCACAAATAAAGTCCTGTCAGAACTTATTTTCTTTATAAGGCTGACTAATATACCATTGCATGTGTGAACCAAATTTTGTTTATCTGGTCATCTGTTGATAAACACCTGAGTTGCTTTCACCTTTTTGTTTGCTTGTTTGTTTTTGTTTTGTTTTGCTTTGTTTTACAAGGTAGGGGGCAGAGTGTGTATGTGTGTGGGGAGCGGGGTGGGGAGTAGGGGACTTGAGGAGACACACCTGGCAGTGCTTAGGACTTGCTGCTGCTCTGTGCTCAGGGATCCTTCCTGGTGAGGCTTAGGGGTCTGTATGTCTTGTTGGGTTTGGCTGCATGAAAGGCAAGCGTCCTCCCTGCTGTACTCTCTCTCTAGGTCCTGCTTTCACCTTTGGGATATTATGGATGATGCTTCTAACATGGAAGAGAAATAGAAGTGGCTTCTTCTCGTGGCTTTATATAAACACATTTTCTGGGCCAAAAGCTTGAACCTGACTTTAATCACCAGTTAGCCTTATTGCATAGGCAATGCATCTCCTTGAGACTGGGACACCAGCCTTATCCTTGAAATTGATTTGGGTTATCCTGGGAGGAAGATTAGAAAAATCCTCTCACGCATTGTGCCCAACGTAGCTCAAGCTCTAGGAAGAATGCCTTTACTTCCTATTTCTAACTAATCTCTGAAGTTGATGTTAACCTATGTATTTTACAATGAGAAACACAAGAGTGTAAGTTTAATAATTCTCCAAAAATCTTTAACCTGGTACCTGAGAGGAAACACTTTTTCTCTAGCCTTCTGTTTATTTTTTGGGGGGGGGTTCTGAAAATTAAACCAAGAGATATACTAGCCAGTAATAAGGCATACAGCTTTTATTAATATTTGCATGCATAAGAGTTCACAGGAAAAAAAAAGTAAAAGTAAAATACTCCAGGGCTTATATACCATTTTATAAATGTACAAATTTATAAATGTATAAATTTATAATGAAGTAAAACTCAAATCCTTGGGAGTTTATATACCATTTTAATTAAGATAATTGGGTTCGATGGGGTTGGAGCGATAGCAAAGCAGGTAGGGCGTTTGCCTTGCACGCGGCTGACCCAGGTTCAACTCCCAGTATCCCATATTGTAAAAAACTATGCACGCTGAAGGGCACGCGCACTCGCAGGCTCTTCGGGCAGCTCTGTCTCACTGCCTGAGTTTGGTGTTCTGGAACCGCTGTGTATGGGCTGGAATCAGGACGGCTGTTGGCCAAGGGCAGGCAAAGGAAGGAAGAAAGCCAAACTGGTTGCTTGATCAGTTGTCGCTTATTTCATTCTCCTGTCTCTCCCTCCGCTTGTCTCCCAGCTCTGGATCTCTTCCACGCTGGATCTCTTTGCTAGTTTCTCTCCCTCACCTACTCTTCCAGCCTAGTTAAATTTCCCCAGCATGAGGGGTTGGGGCTTACACATAGGTGTGGTCACAATCAATAGGGTTAAAGTTCTTTCCCTCAGGGGATGATGCTTCTAGGACAGATTCTCTTTCAGCAGGATGACCCATCCAAGGGCGAATCCCATAAGTGTGTTTCTCCTCTCCTCACCCAGCAAACATATAAGCATTCATAATATTAGTCATTTTGTATGGACACAATAAGAGATGCATTAAGATTATAGAATTGCTCTCCTGGGGCCATCTTGATCTCAGACTACAGTGCTCAGGCCAGATTAGTCTTTCCTATCCCTGGCAGAGTCCTAGTCTCGTCGTTACTTTTGGATCATGACAGCATTTGTTCATGATCAAGCTCTTAACTTATAGTTAAGAATTAGGCACTTTGGCCAGGCCCATCTCGATGCCAGGGCAGCACATAACTCACCGCTTGCCCTGGGTCCGTCCCATCCCTAATCAGAACCCTCCTTTTGGGATGCTAGGGACTGAGGGCAACTGAGGCTTAAGTCGAGAAAGCAGATACCTGGGAATGAACAATATTTGAAGCCAATTAAATCCCAAGTTACAAAAGCATAATATTGCCTTCTTGTGTCTATACAAAAGGGACATTGCTTTAAAGTAAACTATTCAAAAGACACAAGGAGAGGAGAAAGGCGATATTAACTTACAATATAAGTTCAGTGTCCTAGGAAGATCTGACCTTACAAACTAACAGTTTCATTAGGGGAAAAAGCTGATGAACTGTTTGGGGAAGAGAGAATAGAGAAGTAGTTACAGCTAAACAAAGGAATGGGAGTGACTCAGGAGCACCTTGATGGGTGTGACCAGGATAAACTTAAGCTCCTTGTGGCAAGGGGGGAAATGACAAAGCAATGTCATCCTACACCATGTGGTCTCCCTGAGCACTGCCAGGAGTAATTCCTGAGTGCATGAGCCAGGAGTAACCCCTGTGCATTGCCGGGTGTGACGCAAGAAGCAAAAAAAAAAAAAAAAGAAAAAGAAAATTGGGTTTGAAGGTTTGAACTTAAGAGTAACTTAAGCTCACGAGGAAGTGCTTAAGAAATATAAGGGGGAACTAATGAAAGATAAGGGTGTTTGTTGTAAGGTCAGTCTCTCAAACTTGTCCTGGTGTCAGCTCTTCCTTCATCTCTGATAACAAGAAGCCGCTCCATTTCCAGGTAAGGGGGAGCAAAAAATTCCCTTCTGTTTTGAGGGAGTTAGTGAGAGGCAAGAGAACATTTCCTGGATGTATTGATTCAAAATTGCCTCCAACTCAGAATAGTCATGGTACTGAAGTTGTGTACTTGGGGATATACTATTATTTTATTGCTTCATTATTGGTTTAAAATAATGAACATCAGAATGTGGAACTGTCATCACTCTCCCCATGGCAAGCCTGGGATAGAATGTCCTGATTCTCTTCAGTAGTAAACCATGAAATGGGATTAAAATCCAAGTCTTTGGGGCTCTAAGACCCAGTACGTATCCACTCTAAACATGACTAATAAAGGCAACTATTTCTACTTTCCATCATAGAACTAATTACACTGCTTCAAGGGATTCATTCTGAATGTCACTTCCTTTCCCACTCACCTGCTCGCTCTCCCCTCTGTTATGGGCTTAGTTCTGTCCTAGGCACTATTCGATACTTGTGGAATAATGTGATATAGTAGCTCTGGGAAAATCACTCATAATTTTATGAGTAACTCATAAAATGTTAAAGAATTTCAAGAGTCTCTACTAATACATTAAAACACACCTGATTTCTGATTCGAAGCCATCCTCCTCTACTAAACATTTCACCTCTAAACCTATATGACTCTGGAAAATAAGGCATTGAAATGGACTTCCTTTTTAATTTTTTTTATTGAATCACCACGAGATATAGTTATAAAGTTTTATAATTTTCAGTCATACAATGATCGAACACCCATCCCTCCACCAGTGTACAATTTTCACCATCAATGTCCCCAGTATCCTTCCCATCACTCCCCTGCACCCCACTCCCTGCCTCTTTGGCAGACAATTTCCTTTTTACTCTCTCTCTACTTTGGGGCATTATGGTTTGAGAGGCTATAATTTTTGGTCCTTTGTCTAGTTTCAGCACACATCTCCCATCCTGAGTGATCTCTCCAACCATTATTGACTTAGTGACCCCTTCTCTATCCTAGCTGCTTTTTCCCCCAGCTCATAAGGCAGGCTTCTAACTGGAAAAATCTTCCTGGCCCTTGTCTCTACTGTCTTTGAGTGTTAGTTTCATACTATGTTGTTTTATAGTCCACAAATGAGTGTATTCATTCTATATCTATCCCTTTCTGACTCATTTCACTTAGCATAATACTCTCTGTGTCCACCCACTTATAAACAAATTTCATGACTCTATCTTTCCTAACAGCTGCATAGTATTCTACTGTGTAGATGTACAAAATTTCCTTAACCAGTCAACTGTTCTCGGGTACACAGGTTGTTTCCAGATTTTGGCTATTGTGAACAGTGCCACAATGAACATATAAGTGCAAATGTCATTTCTACTGTGCTTTTTTGTACCTCTGGGATATATTCCCAGAAGTGGTACTGCTGGGTCATATGGAAGCTCAATTTCTAGTTTTTCAAGGAAAGCCCATATTGTTTTCCAGAAGGGTTGGACCAGTCAGCATTCCCACCAACAATGAAAGAGAGTGCCACTCTCCCCGCATCAGTGCGAGCACTGGTTGTTTTTGCTTTTTTTCATGTGTGTCAGTCTCTGTGGTATAATATGATATCTCATTGTTGTTTTGATTTGCATCTCCCTGATGATTAGTGATGTAGAACATTTTTTCATGTGCCCTTTGGACATTTGTATTTCTTTTTTGAGAAAGTTTCTGTTCATTTATTCTTCCTATTTTTGATGGGGTTGGAAGTTTTTTTCTTGTTTAGTTCTACTAATGTCTTGTATATCCTGGATATTACCCCTTATCTGAAGGGTATTGGGCAAATAATTTTTCCCATTCAGTGGACTTTTTCTGTATTTTGGTCACTGTTTGATTTGTGGTGCAGAATCATCTTAGTTTAATGTAGTCCCATTTTTTGTGTGTTAGTTTCCACTTGTTTGGTCAGTGGTGTTTCAATTCCTTAAAGATGCCCTTAGTTTCAATGTCATGGAGGGTTCTTCCTAATTTTCCTCCATGTACCTTATGGACTCAGATCTGATACTGAGGTCTTTAAACCACTTTGATCTGACTTTTGTGCCTGGCATTAGACAGAGGTCTGAGTTCATTTTTTTGCAAGTAGCTGAAATGGACTTCCTTTAGAATCTAGATTTCTGATATGTCACTGAATACACACATTTATAAATGGACAAAGTGTATATAATCACATGGTTTCAGACAATTAGCTTAAATCTTTAATATCTCAGTGTCCTGATTTGTAAAATGGAAAGTAAGTGCCTTGAAGGAGCCAGTATCTTCATAGAAATGCCAGAATTTGGTACGATAAATGATAGTTATATTGTAATAAATCATTGCAATATACTGGACTGGAGCTATAGCACGGTAGTAGGGTGTTTGCCTTGCATACGGCTGACTCGGTTTTGGTTCCTCCACTCCTCTCAGAGAGCCGGGCATCTACTGAGAATATCTCACCCACACAGCAGAGCCTGGCAAACTACCCGTGGCATATTCAATATTCGAAAAAAAGTAGTAACAAGTCTCACAATGGAGACGTTACCGGTGCCCACTCAAGCAAATTGATGAGCAATGGGATGGACAGAATTATCCAGCTAATAGAATTTGGTCTACCACTTTTATGAGAATTAGATTGTAAGGCTTTCTTAATATTCCGTTTTTCATCTGCATGGAAATACCCAAGAATTTTATAGAAGCACTATAGGTAGGAGTAGTAAGAGAGTTTTAATAAATGATAGAATTGAAGAGTCCTAGAAAATCATGGAATTCTTGGAATCACCTGTGGTTCTTACGAAAAATACAGATTCCTTGCCAGAAGTATTTTTTTTCTGTAAGGAACTAAATGGCTCTCTAATTACACCTGGACTCTAATCCTTAGAGTGATATAACTTTGAATGTAGTTTTACTATAAAATGTAGTTTTCTGAGGAATCTCACTTCTAAGATACTACACCAAATAAATGAAAGAAGTCATTCCAACAGATCTGTACACCTATGTTCATTGCATTGTTATTCATGATAGTCAAAATATGGAAGCAGGTCAGAGAGATAGAAGAGGGTAAGGTGCTTACCTTGCATGTGGCCAACCCAAATTGATCACCAGCACTGCATATTATGGTCCACTCAAGCATTGCATTGACAGGAGTGCACACACATACATACACACACAAATACACACACACACACAAAGTGGAAGCAATTCAAGAGTCCATCGATGATAATTGGAGTAAATATGTGTTCATACAGATGATAATATAATTTAACCTTGGAGAGGAAGGAAATTATGACACATAGATTAAACCTTGAGAATACTTTAGTTGAACTGAAGTAGTTAAATTCATAAAACCTGAAAGTAGAACAGTAGTTGCCAGAAGCAAGAAAAAGATGGGAATATAGAGCTATTTGTTTAATGGTTATTGAGTTTGAGTTGGGGAAAAAGAAAAGGTTCTGGAGATAGATCATGGTAATGCTAATAGTAGTACAGCATTATGAATATACTTAATGACCTTACACTATACATTTTTATTTTATTAAGTTTATGTTATGCCCACAAAAAATAAGCTCAATAATTTAAAAAATATGTTTTTCTGATTATAGGAAGAGACATTTATTTTGAGTACCTACCACAAAACAGTTTCTCGTCTAAGTACTGGGCAGATGACTGCATTCTTTATTCATCCCATAAAGAATTTACACACACCTCCTAGTGAGAGTATCTGGAACCTATCGATGAATCCCACCTATAATGGAAAAACTTTTCCAATAGAACCCTGAATTTTTTTCTTCATAGTTTCTAAGTTTTCTATTGCCCAGAAAAAAGGGGCTATCAATTCTTCTAGGAAAGGGTGGGAGATGGATCATGAAAGCTTTTTCAGGGACAGTGTAACAGATGCTGTAAGGCTTCTCCAAGGGTCTGGCTCTGTTCCTCCTCCTCTGTTCCTTAACCCAGCTCTCTGGGAATCAACCTTGCAAACTGTCCTGCTCCAGAGGTTGCACTGTGATCTGCTTCCAGGTTCTTAGTCTCATTTCCTAAAGTTTCAGCTTGAGCTTCTCCAGTACCGACTTGACATTATACAAGGCATAAAAGTTCTGTCTCAACCAAAGGCTAAGTCTTTTAAGCAATCTCTGTATACCTAATATTATGCAGCTATTTTTGTTCTGCTTCATTTTATTATAGCACTGTATCACTGTCATCCCATTGCTCATTGATTTGCTCGAGTGGGCACCAGTAATGTTTCCATTGTGAGACTTGTTGTTACTGAATTTGGCATATTAAATACGTCACGGGTAGCTTGCCGGGCTCTGTTGTGTGGGCAAGATACTCTCGGTAGTTTGCCAGCTCTCCGAGAGGGGCGGAGGAATCAAACCCATATTGGCCGCATGCAAGGCAAATGCCCTACCCGCTGTGCTACCACTCCAGCCCCCTTTTATTATGTATAATAAAATAAATATGCATACATTTATACACATATATGTATATATTTCTTGCAGAAAATATAAAAGATAAAAAAGAAATTAAAAATAAAGATCACCTATGACCCCCTCACTTACTTCCAGAAATGCTACATATGCTATACATGCTACTCCCAGAAATGTACACATGCTAATGTTTTACATGAATGAAGTAACTATGTGAGTTATCACTTTGTAATCTTTCATCACTTCATTCTGATTTATCTTAGATGATAATGCTTGAATTGGGGAGAACACTTTATTCACCATCTCCCATGCATATATGCAGTTGTTATGCCCAAACTTTCATTGAGTGTTTGATCTCTAGAGGAATCAACTAAGTTTATAAGTAAATAAACAAGGGTCTATTGATATAAGAATCCAGGAGTTGGGGAAAAAATGCAAGAAACAGAAATTTACTGCAGCTTTTTTCCCTCCTGTGCCCACTCTCTTCCATACACCATCCCTCACAGCCTCCTGCTAACACAGTGCACTGAAGCCCCAGCCCTTTGAAGTCCACCCCTCCACCCCCCTCATCAGGAATCAGGCACGGTGCCATGCCAGCAGATGGACCAGAGAATAGGTAGTCAATGTTGATTTCTGTGGACAAATAGGAGTATCAAGTGTGGATACTGAAAACAGGAGTTGTAGGAAGGAATTTATCTTTCAACCCTCAAATCAAGACAGACGCAGTTAGAATTCTAGCTGAGGGACAAATTTCACTTTCACCCAAGAGGAACAGCTGTCAAGTCTTGGGGAAAAATGCTTCCATGGAGAAGGGACTGAGGCCAAGGAGCTCTCTGGTGGGCACCCCTGCGTTCAGCAGAATCCTTCTTCAAGCCAAAACAACTAGCCTGGCCCAGCCGTGCGCCTGGTTAAGCAGACCATTAGAATGCAGAGCCTCACGCCACAGGCTCTCCTGATACATAAAGAGTCCATAACATTTGGGCTGCAGCCCCAACTCATTATTTGCTATGAAAGTTTATGCAACCACAAAATTAAATGGGAAAAGCACATTAGGATGAATTTGAAATCTACTTAACTCATGCCTGACAAAAGGCAGAAGATCACACATTGTTTAGTGATTCTCCTTCCCACTTAAATCACAAGAAAAGTTCCATACAAATGAGAGCTCCTCACAGCCTAGGTACCTGTTCATTGAAATGGCCCTGGCAGGGGTGAGCCAGAGGTGTTTGCACTGAGGCATTCTAATAGGATACAACCTGCACCCTCTGCCCCCACTGACTTTGCCAAACTTTCAGGTGTATATCTATAAGCTCTAATGTGTTATTTAAAATTAGGTCTAAAATTTTCCATTTAGCCACAGGTCAGGTCATTCTACAAGGTTTTCTCTTCCACTAAAACCTGGGTCTGCAAATTCCCTTTGGCCAAATCCAGCCATCCTCTCATTTACATACTGCCAATGACTCTTTACACAATACCAGGTGGAGTTAAACACGTTGCAGCAGTGTGTAAAGCCAAAAAGTTGAAAATATTCATTAATTTGGCTCTTTGTAGTAAAAGTTTGCCAGTTTCTCTACTAAACATTCATGTGTACTACATGTTATTTGTTGTTGTTATATAAGAACTGGACTGGAGCAATAGCACAGTGGGTAGAGTGTTTGCCTTGCACTTGGCCGACCTGGGTTTGATTCCTCCATCCCTCTCGGAGAGCCCGGCAAGCTATTTCACCCGCACGACAGAGCCTGGCAAGCTACCCATCACATATTCAATATGCCAAAAACAGTAACAACAAGTCTCACAATGGAGATGTTGATAGTGCCCACTGGAGCAAATAGATGAGCAACGGGATAACAGTGATATAGTGATACAGTGATTTTAGAATTACAGGTGTATGATAGAAAAAAATCTGTAAGTAGTGATTGTAGGGTGTAGTCTGATTATGAATATTATTTTCTTTATATATATATCATCTACAAATGTTACATGTTATAAGTTAGAGGTTTTAATTTTAAATTACAGTTGAGATAACATGATTGTAATAATGTTAGTGTTTGCAGTATTGATGTACAATTCCTGTACCCACTACCACGAAATTGTCTAAGACGCTCCACCATTATCCCTACAGCAACCCCGAATCCACCTCTTCATTATCTTCATCTCTCCTCCAAGTGCTTGGTAACATGAATTTTGTGATCCGTACTCAGAGGGAACATTGTTTTTGGAAAAAGTTGAAAGAATGTCTTTGCTATGGAAAAATAAAAATCTGTAGGGCTAGTTACACAAATGATGTTAAATCCAACCTGATTTTTCCATTATTCTTCCATAACAAAGGTAAATTTTCCAGATAAATATTGATTGGACATTAGCCCAGTTCTTTCAAGAAGCAATAGCTGAGGCACGAAAGAACTTTCTGAAAGGATATACCTATGAGAGAAAATGGAGAGGTACTGGAAGAGACTGCATTATGAAGGTTTGACTACAAGTGAAAGAGAAAAGGAAAGAAGGAAAATCGAGACAGAGTTTGAGGATACACCAATATGGTTCTAAGAAAAGTTCAGCAAACCTGAGGAACTGGCTTAGATCAAACCTTCATGGAGTCTGCTTGAAGTGGGGTTTGCTCCTTCCAGCATAGCCCATTCAGTCAGGAACTGGAATAGCCTGTGGGAAGTATGGCCACAAGAAACTGTATGAGGTTAGGAAAAATGACTCCGCAGTCATAAGTCCACTCCTTGCATGCATGGGGACCTGAATTTGAACCTTGGTTACCACATGCTACAGCTTCCCCTGCAGTGCTGGTAGTGGCCCTAATGTCTGCTAAGTGGCATGAGGATTGCCCTAGTGACTCTTAGAACTACCTGAGCATAAATATAGCTTAGCATTGAACTGCCTGGGTCAGCTGGTCAAGTACTGTCAGGAATGGCCCCATTGCCCATCCCTCCAGTGGAATTCACGAATCACAAAATCCCATTGATCGTCGAATTTCTCGAGCAGTCTCAGTAACCTCTCCTTTTGTCCTATCCCTGAGATTTTAGAAGCCTCTCCACTCGGCCTTCCCAAAGATGCCGCATTGGAGGCTCTTTCACGGTCAGGGGAATGAGACCTAGCTTGTTACTGGCTTTGGCACATGAATACACCATGGGAAGCTTGCGCAGGAAACTCTCAGTAGTTGGCTAGTTTCTCCCAGAGGGAGAAGTAGGTTATAAGAAGGGAGTCAGGTTCCAGTAGAATTAAAAAAAAAGAAACAGAAAAAAATGCATAAATGTATTTTCGGCAGTCTCTTGCCCGCACGTATGGCTATCTTCCCCGGGGCCCCTCAGAGGGGATGGGCTCCAGCTTCCCTTCCCACCCTGAGCAGAGCTCCCGGCAGCCAAAGACCGCCAGAACTTAGCTACAGCCATGCCCAAGGCCCCTCTCCACATGTTCAGACAGGCCTCACGCATGAAGGTGAGGCAGAGGACCCCAGGTGTGTGTAATCCCATCAAGGGCCAACATCCAGAGACTTAGAAGCAAGCTCTCAGAAGCAATATCTTGTAACCTACTTCTCCCTCCGGGAGAAACTGGCAAGCTTCTGAGAGTTTCCTGCCCACATGGGACAGCCTTGCAGGCTTCCCATGGTGTATTCATATGCTAAATCCAGTAAGAAGCTGGATCTCATTCCCCTGACCCTGAAAGAGTCTCCAGTGCGATATCGTTGGGAGGGCCAAGTTGAGAGAGACTTCTAAGATCTCAGGGAAAGGACAAATGGAGAGGTTACTGAGCCCGCTCGAGAAATCGACAATTAACGAGGATTTCGTGATTTCGTGATTCGTGAAATGCATTTTCAAGGCCAGTAGCTGAACCCTTGAACAATTACCCATCTTACAGAGAACTGAGAAATGTATCAATATGGTCATCTAAAAAAAAATCATCAATAGTATATGTGCAAACATGTATGACTGTGAGATAACTATGTGTTAAAACTCCAATTGAGCTGCTGAAGATTCCAAAGAGATTATTTTTGGAAGCAGAAAGGTCCATAGCATGGACCTCCTTACTTGATGCAAACTCCTTACTTTATAGAGAAGAAAAAGGTATTTTCAGATAGTTCACTGTACAGAATATGTTCTATTGTTCTATTTTTCAACAGTGTGTATTTTATATTCTGAACATCTTTGATTTGAGAGCTTGAGCTACTCTGAAACTAAATCCATGGGGCAGAGAAAAAGAATTTCAGAGTAAAATAAGAGTCTTAACGTTGAGATCATGCTTTAGGTTTAGACCCAGAGTGATAAGATTTTCAGGTAGTAGTCACTTTAAAAATCTCATTCTTTTATCTTAGAAGCACATAAAACATTAGACTAAGACTAGATTTTAGAGATATCTAGTCTGAATCTTTCATTTTATTTAGTTATTTTTGGCTTTTGGGGATCACACCCAGTGATGCTCAGTGCTTACTCCTGGATCTACACTCAGGAATTACTCCTGGCAGTGCTCAGGAGACCATATAGGTTTCCAGGGATCAAACCCAGATGCAAGGCAAATTTTCTACCCACTGTACTATCACTCTAACCCCTAAATCTTTCATTTTAGCAGATAAAGTCACAGAAGTCAAGGAAGTAATTAAGTAACATTTATTGAACAAATAGTAGTCCTATGAAAAGTATCATGAATCATCAGTGTTTTAAGAAGTAAGTTTTAGTAGCAGAACAAAGGCAAGTGTATCCCTTAGTTAGATTAGCAAGTGAATAGGAATTAGAAATATAGCTCAGGAAAATAAAAATGTTTCTAGACTGAGAAAGTCAGAGGAAGATATAGCCTTCAACAAGAGGGTTAATAAGGGCAGAGTAGGTGAGCACAGAAAATGAAGAGAAAAACAAAATAAAGGAGCAACTGCATTTGTCCTGTTTGAGACTTAGACATTACTATGAAGCTCTTTGGCAAGAGGGTAAAAACTTAAGTCTGCAATGTCATTACATCAATAGTTCAGAACACAGAGCACTTGCCTGCATGTGGTGATCCCTGGTTTGATCTGGGCATCCAATTGGTCCCCCTAGGGGCCCCTGGAGTGATCCCTGAGTGCAGAGTCAGGAATAAGCCCTGAGAATTGCCAGTGAGCTCCGAAACAACACCACAAAACAATTTTCACAGAAACCTCATAATAGGAATAGGACTGGAGAGTATGGATGATGAATGAAGATCTGACAACGGAGGTAGGCATAGGCAAGAAAAGGAGTCTGAAGAAAGACCATGGTTCAAGGTTAGACTGAGGCATAGAGGTGCTGAAGAAGTCAAACAAAAGAAGAGTCTCCATGTGTCTATACTTGCCATCAGCAAAAATACATACTGAGATCAAGTATCACTGCATTGTCATCCCATTGTTCATCCATTTGGTCTAGCAGACACCAGTAACATTTCCATTTTGAGACTTGTTGTTACTGTTTTTGGCATATGGAATATGCCACGGGTAGCTTGCCAGGTCTGTCATGTGGGAGGGATACTCTCGGTAGCTTGTCGGGCTCTCGGAGAGGGGCAGAGGAATCGAACCCAGGTTGGCTGCTTGCAAGGCAAATGCCCTACCCCTTGTGCTATAGCTCCAGTCCACTGAGATCAAGTATGAGAGAGAATTTGGAGAGATTCTGGAGGCTTCCCTGAAACCAGGCCAGAAGAGCAAAAGACTAGCATTGTAGGGATAGAGAGAGTAATAGAGGAATAGCCCTCTAGGACTTGAAAGGTATAACTGGTGAAACTTCAGCTTTTCTCAACTGATTTGCTATAGTCAAATGTACAGAAACTTGGTCTCATGTCCATACTTTTGCATTAATTCTCATTCCTGACACTAAAATTTGCCTTATCTGGCCTTCAGATAACTGTACCCACTAGATTTGAATTGCATTGAGGATTAAATAGGATTTTGTGAGCAAGTGTCATCACAACTGTACCTAATAACCTGCTATTTAAAAAGCAAACAAGCAACTAAGCTATTCAGGATATGTTCTGTCACTGCCTCTGTTCATAAAGGTTTAATATGTCTCTCTTTTTGAGCACTAGAGAAAACAGGGTTGAGTTAAAATACTTATGAAAATTTTTTAATTGATTAGTTAATGACTTATCAGCTTAATCCTATCTTAATTCTGTCTCTGACTCTTGCACACATATTCAAAAAAAGTACACACTATAGTAAGTGACATGAATTTTCATAACACTAGGATTATAGTCATAAGTAGTAATAATATGATTTTAAAAACATTTTTTGTGTTGGCTCTGTAGCAAATATTAACTGTATAGATGTTAAGCAGTAACCATTATATTGCAAATAAAACTTATGCTTGTCTCTATCTAAAATGCTGCCGTTTGTTATTGTTGTTATTGTTATAAGAAAAGGAAAAAGCAACCCTATAGGTATAACCCTTCACAAAGAAAAATATCATGCTGGCAACTCATTATTTCAGGTTGTTATTATGTTAGATGATCGCTTCTAGGGGTAAAGCACATACCTATAATGATCACATTAAGGCAGAACCTCATTAATAATAGATGAGATCTGATTAGATCCATTCCTGATGTTAGTTTAATAACCTGTGGCATTTTTGCAACCCAAAATAATAATTTGAATCTTTTTGCTTTGTAAAAAAGATTATTCTCAGCACATCTTGTATTATGCTGGAGAAAACAGGTTCCTTTTGAATCAATGAGTACTATCTGACCTCAGTCTTTTGGCACATTTTAAGAATAAGAAATGACATTTCAAAGATAATAACAATGATAATTTTAGATGGAATTTCTGACCTATAAGAAATTTGGGAGAGAAAGAATTTGATTTTTTTTTCACCGTGTGTTATGCTTTTGTTTTTAAATAGACCATATGAGCTTTTGAGTTCACATTAGAATCTTATTTAATCATGGTACACTATGCATTAAGAGGCAGGAGTAAAGCTAAGGTGGAAAATACCCATAAATGATGATAAAATTTTAAGAATGGTTTTAAGAACCAATTCTTGCTCAAGAAACCCCCAAAGGACCAGAAGGTTTGGAAACACTTCTTTCTGCTGCTAATGAGATTCACCAAAAGACCCATTTTCCTTTCTCTCAAGTTGCCTCTCCTTATATCAGGTGAGTGAGACTAGGAAGGCAGCAGATAGATAATATTTAAATTAAGATGAGATGCATACTTTAAAATCCATTCTTATGCAAGCAAGCAAACCACCTTATCTATAGAGAGGTAGAGAGATTGAGTTCTCTTTTCTTGGAATTGTGCAGACAAAAATGTTCCCACTGGGGATGGAGAGATAGAGGGTGAGGTTTTTTTTTTTTTTTTTTTTTTTGCATGTGGCCATCCAAAGTTCAATCCCCAGCAACCCATACAGTCCAGTCCTCCAAGTATCACCAGGAGTAATTACTGAGTGCAAAGCCAGGACTAACCCTTGAGCTTCGCAAAAATGTTTCCACATCAATGAATTTTTGAGTTACATTACCAATAACATGGTATTTTTTGTTCCATTTAAATGTATTTGCTTTATCTTTTCAAAGAAAATTTAGGAAAAGAAGAAAAAGGAAAGGAAACAGAAGAATCAATAGATAAAGGAAGAGAGAAAGGGGAAAGAAAGTTTATCAAGATCTGTACAATAGGGGCTGGAGCGATAGCACAGCGGGTAGGGCGTTTGCCTTGTGTGCGGCCAACCCGGGTTCGAGTCCCAGCATCCCATATGGTCCACTGAGCACTGCCAGGAGTAATTCCTGAGTGCAGAGCCAGGAGTAACCCCTGTGCATCGCCGGGTGTGACCCAAAAAAGAAAAAAAAAATCTGTACAATAAGGAAAGGCGATTAACCCATTCTCCAATATTGCATACTGGTTTTATCCAAAGGTTCCTTTTATTACTACTCATTTAAACACTTCTATTTGGGTCAAGCTATTGGGAATTGCTTGCATTTAATAATTTAATGCCTTGTATAGTCAGTGATGTAGAGAAATTAATGTAAATGAAAATAAATTGTGTATTATACCCAGTAGGAAAGAACCCCAGCCCGTATCCTTCCTCTAATTCATTGCCTAAGCCAGAGTGCAGAACTTCTAAGGTAGTGTAATTTCCTCTTCATAAGGTGCAAAAGACAGCTTCCACTAAGTGGTCAATTTGAAGGATGTTTCATAAATGGAGAGTATCTCATCTCATGAGCTACATGGGAAGCTGGTATTCTCTATATGGGTTCTGACTGAGACATTCATCCTGAAGGCAATTTAGAGAAAGACAATAGGCAATAAAGCTAAATCATTCAAGAGACAGCAGAGGGCTCTCCTCTGTGCCTGGGTGGTGGAGCTGGGCTCTAGCCAAAGCCATTCTGCCTACTTAGAATGCAGCTCTCTCTCCTTCAAGGTCGTTCTTCCCAGTAAGCAGGGAGAAGGAAGTGAACCTGGAACTGAAATGAAACACCTGACCCCATTTGACACAGAAAGTTTATAGTCACCCTTTATGCCATATATTTAGCCCTCACAGTCTCAGGGTAATATGATTACATGGTTACAACACATAAGAGAATTTTATTATACTTGTACTAGGACTGGTACCCAAGGAGGATAATGACAAAATAATGACAGTGATAGACTCTAGTTTTGACTGAACATTTACCATTCACCAAGCCCTATCTTAAATACATTTATACATAATGTTTTATAATATATAATATATCTTATATATACAAACATGTATAAAGTATCATATACATGTGATACATATACATATACACATATGCAAGATAGCACTGAAGCTGTCCAAACCTCTCGCGCTCTCCCGAACCTGGCTCACCATCTCGCCTTAGACAGCATGCAGCTCAGCACACCAGGCATGGAACTACACATAATCCTGCTGGAACTCTACGTGTGATTCCTGCCGGACATCACTGGTTGTTTTGCAAGATTTGGACAGAACAGTGTCGGCAGGACATGGAAAAACTGCTGAGGCAGGTGCAGTGTCACCGCCTTTCCCAGCCAGGCCAAATCACAGCACAGTCAAACATAGAGCCGTGGCGGCAGTGCATGCAGTGGCTCATCCAGTGTGGTGTGCTGTCAGCCAACCACTGGGTGACCTGGGACTCAGTGCAGGTGTTTGACCTGGCACAGACCCTCTGCAATAGGGTCCTGCTCTGCCAGGTGCTCAACAACCTCTAGGCACACTCCATCAAGAAGATCAACCTGAGGCCACAGATGTCCCAGGTGCCGCCCAGAGATGCAGGCAGGTGCGTGTTTGTCAGTGTGCAGATCGTTACAACATGCCAGTTGACCAAAAGCTTACATCTGGTAGACTGGGAACACTTGTAAAGGTGATTAGAGGCCACCCCAAATGTTTCCATCCCTCTCGGAGAGTCCGGAAAGCTACCGAGAGTATTTCACCTGCACGGCAGAGCCTGGCAAGCTACCCATGGAGTACTTGATATGCCAAAAACAGTAACAACAATGGTCCTCATTCTCCTGACCGTGAAAAAGGCCCCAGTATGCCATTGGGCTATACTAGCACGTGACAGGGATGAATGGGGTTGTTACTGGTGCCCGCTCGAGCAAATCAATGAACAATGGGATGACAGTGATGTATATATTTAGTTATAGTTATTTACTTCTCAAACCCTGTAAGGTGGGCACTATTACTCTTCCCTTTCTATAAGAAAATAAAGATGATAAATCGTCTGTCTTAGATTCAACAGCTACTTAGTGGATGAACCAGGATTTGAACCCTAGCATCTGGCTCTAAGATCTTCAGCCCTAACTCTTCTGCTTCTTTTACATTCTGTTTTGCCAAAAACCGCCCCTTGCCTAGTAACCTTCAAGACAGATAACATTATGTTTTATAGATGAGGAAACTTGGCCTTGCCCACACTCACTCAGCTTGTCACCTTTATTTATAATTCCATAAAACACTGCTTGCAAACATTTTTCTTCTGCTGAAGTAAGTCTTCCTAGAACTGATAATTTATTGGAAGCTTGAGGCCAAACAAAGCTTTTCAGTATGGAGAGGAGGGAAGGCTCCACTACTCTTCAAATCCCTACTTGCAGCAAGAGAACACATCTTAGTTTGCTCCTCTCATTGTACTTTTTACTTCTGATCATTTTCTATTATTGTGTGGTATTGATTATACACATCGCTAGCCTGAAAATATTAGGAGGAGAGGGCCTTGGTCTATCTCGTTGGCATGATTAGCATCTAGTGTCAAACCGGGCCAAGATCTCCCCAGAGAAATCACACAAAGATAAGTTGGGATGCAATAAACAAAGGGTCTTTATTGGCTAGCTTGGCTAGCTTGAGCTAGGGCCCTCATCCAGCTCACCAACACAGTGGTAGCCTTCTCAGAACGAGTAGCCACGAGTCTCAAAAGTGAGGGGCTTTTATACCATAGCATTATATAAAGGGACTTTCTGCAGACCACCTTTTTGACCACAGTCTGAGGGGCTTTTCACTATTAGTACTTAACTGATTGATTATAAATCGGAGTTACACATAAGGGTTGCATAAGAGTTACATAAGGATTATATCATGTGGGGGAGGCTTCCCTACCTGCATCTGATTGGTAACCCTTAGTTGACCTATCTTTCATTTTGGGGAAATCATGACTCAATTCCAGATATCTGTGCTCAATTCCAGGAATTCTGGAACTGAAACCGAGGCCTAGCTTCTCTGGCTTCTTTATGAGCCTGTCATGGCTCTGCCTTTGCTTCTCCATCTCTCACTAGCAACGCTCCAGGCACACAGTAAACATTCAGGAAGTATTCACGGGTGTCCCAAGTGTCTCCTCTCCCTATCCCATTATAGAGCATATCATAGCTTCCCCAAACTGAAAAGCAGAGGGAAATATTAAATAAGGCTTCCCAGCGATTGAGGTTTTATTCAATTTCTATTGAACTGGAAGTTTGCTGCGCCTGACTCTTGCTGCTGTAACGGCAGAGGAATGAAGGCAAGAGTGAGATCTTAGGCTTGAGTTCCAATCAGTATTGCAGCCAGATGGCAAAGGATGAAATGGTAAACCTAAAGAGGATATTTCAAGAAAGTCAGCAAAGATACTTATGCATAAAGGAGTAGTTTTCTTCCTTTAATCTGAAAAGTCTAGATCAATTTCCAAGGACACTTGAAGTAAGAAGTTACTGTAACATTTTAGGTTTCTGTCAGGAAGATCTGCTAAAAAATGTAAAGGATAACTAAAATAATGCCAACAAATTTGATGAGGTCAAATACATGCATAAAATATTCATAAGTCAAATTAAAAGGTATTTAGAAAATGTTTTAGCAAGTATGGTAGGCACTATTGAAATATCACACAACAGAGACTGGCACACATGAAAAAGAACAAGAACAACCAGTGCTGGCACAGATGTGGGGAAAATGGACTCTCATTGGTCCATTCTCATTGGTGGGAATGCCGACTGGTCCAGCCTTTTTGGAAAACAATAGAGGTATTCCTTATAAAACTGGAAACTGAGTTTCTATATGACCCTGTAATACTACTTCTGGGAATATATCCCAAGGCTGCAAAAAAGCACAGTAGAAATGACATCTTCACCTGTATGTTCATTGTGGCACTGGTCACAGTATCCAGAATCTGGAAACAACCCCAGTACCCAAGAACAGAAACTTTGTTAAATCTACTTTTAACTTTGTTAAAGAAACTTTGGTAAATCTACCCAATGGAATACTATGCAGCTGTTAGGAAATTTGCTTATAAGTGGGTGGACATGGAGAGTATCATGCTAAATGAAATGAGTCAGAAAGAGAGGGACAGACATATAATGACTGCACTCATTTGTGGAATATAAAACAACGTAATATGAGACTACACCCAAGTACAACAGAGACAAGGGCCAGGGAGACTGCTCTACAGTTGGAACTCTGCTTTACAAGCTGGGGGAGAAGGCAGCTGGAATAGAGAAGGGATAACTAAGACAATGATGGTTGGAGGGATTGCTCAGAATGGGAGATGTGTGCTGAAAGTATACTAAGGACCAAACATGATGGCCTCTCATTATCTGTATTAAAAACCATAATTCTTATGAGTAAGAGGGAAATTGATTGTCATAGAGGTAGGGGGAGAGTGAGTCAGAGGGAAGGGGGGTAGGGATACTGGGGATATTGGTGGTGGAAAATGTACACTGGTGGCAGGATAGGTGTTCGATCATTGTATGACTGAAACTCAAACATGAAAACTTTGTAACTGTAGCTCACAGTGATTCAATTAAAAAATATATCATTCAATTTATAGAAACAAATCTCAAAATATTCTGCAACAGAATAAAAATAAGTTCTCCAAAGAAGATCTAGTAAATATAAAGTAGTTTAATTTTATCAAAACACAAAAGAATTGTGACGTAAAATCAAAGTCCCATGATATTTTTAATCTTTTCAAATTTATAATTCAATAAGTTTTGACAAATATACAAAATTTGTGGGGGCTGGAATGATAGTATAGTGGGTAGGGAATTTACCTTGCACACAGGTGACCTGGGTTCTATCCCTGGCATCCCATATCGTCCCCAGAGTACTGCCAGGAGTTATTCCTGAGTGTAGAGCCATTAAATGTCCAATATACAAAGAACAGGTAAGTATATTTATATCATAAACATTTATTTATATGCCAATTACAAATAAAGTTTACCAAAAGGTTTTGATAATAACGACAAATATCTATGTTATCAGAGTAGCAGAAAAATAGAACACAGGGGCCAGGAGATAGTTAAGTGTTCAGGGGCACCAGATTTGCATGAGCTGGGACAGAAGTTCAAAGCCCAGCACTATAAGGTCCTCCAGCACCATCAGATGTAGCCTGAGCATTCTGAGACAGTTATTGTAGTTCTCTGCAACATAGGACCCAGTTAGTTCTACATCCTTGCACCTAACTTTGAACTGTCTGGCTGAGTTGAGGCATAGAGTTGGGAATGGTCCCAAGGTCCCTCAGCACTACTCTGGAACCCTCTTCCCTCTTCCCAAAAGATTAATATACAAAGGTACAGTTATTAGTTTGAAATCAAGGTTAAGTTTGGAATCAAGGTTAAGTTAACAGAGAAGTTACTGGAGAAAAATTATTTGGGTGATAGGTAACTGTGAAAATACATTTTGTATGGTCCTAATTTTCTTCAATCTTATCAAAGACCTAAAGTTGTTTTTTTATCTTAGTTTTCTATTACTCTATTCAAATTCATGCCAATAAATCACACACACACACACACACACACACACACACACACACTTCCAACCAAGGATTTTTTTAAGCACTTACTAGATCCCAAGCATTTTGCAAGGTATCAAAACTTTGAAAATGAGATTCAACCAGCTCTTACCTCAAAGGAACTTTAGGTCAGTGTGTAAACATGTAATAACAATAATTTCTAATAACTTGTTTGACTTTTACTCTATTTGATACTAAGCATTTCGATATATTACCTTGGTTCCTTGTTTGTAAGATGGAGATAATACCAGCATGTATACAAAGACTCGCTCTTTAAAAAATTGAGGACAATTCTAGTCCTCAAGTCAACAGGTATTTGTCCTACTCTGAAAAGTGTTAAAACAGAGACAAGAACTGAGTAATTAGAGTACTAAACAATCTAAAGACACAAAGAAAGGAAAGTTTTACATAAAAAAGAGGAAATAGAGACACTGCTCTTTGGACAGAGAATCATGATTTTGCAAGTAGCCACTGTCACTGTCACTGTCATCCCGTTGCTCATCGATTTGTTCGAGCGGGCACCAGTAACGTCTCTCATTGAGAGACTTATTTTTACTGTTTTTGGCATATCCAACATGCACAGGTAGCTTGCAAGGCTCTGCCATGCGGGCTCCATACTCTGAGTAGCTTGCCGGGCTCTCCGAGAGGGGAAGAGGAATCAAACTTGGGTCAGCTACGTGAAAGGCGAATGCCCAACCGCTGTGCTATCACTCCAGCAAGTAGCCAAGTCAGGGATAAGTAATCCAGGCACAGGGGTCTGGGTGCATCCTCCTCTCTTTGAATATGACTTTTCCAGTAGTTCTAGGAGGAAACAATTCCCTGTGTGATACAGTTTTTAAGAGTTACTTAAAAGTAATATGCTGCCTACACCTGTGAGACTACTACCAGGGTTAAGATACCCTGTAACAAATATCCAGATTCATTTTATAACTTGATTCTATCAGAAAGGGGGCACTGGAAGCTGCCCCTTAGTTAGCCTTTATCCAGAACCTTCACAGGAGCTCACCAGAAAGAAAGGGGCTCTGAGATAAATGTAAACATCACACAATCCTTTTTTCTTAGGCAGCAAAACAGCAATGCTATTTTTGCAAATGAAAAGGAGATTGCTGAATATCTTTTATTTATGTCTTCTCTGTCCTTTGCATGATATAATGGCAGCTCTTCTAGTTAGTGCCCAAACAACATTCATATTCTAATCATAACATAGATCATCTAGAAAAGGAAAATATGAGAAGAAATGTTCTTTTAGATAGAATTGTCCTTGCTTTGCTTCAGAAACATTCATCATTAGTTAAATGAGATTTAACAGGTCCATGTCTGGATTGAGCTACATATACTAAGCACAGAAGTTCAACAAAGACAGACAGCAAACATCCATATTAGTTATCAACCATACCAAAAAAAAAAAAACTGAAGAAAAACGCCATGTGAAGGGAAGGAGAGGCACAATATACAACATCAGAGGGTCAGGGGGAATACACATTATCACCATTCAGTGAGGAAGCAGTTTCATGTAACTACTTTCGGAAGAACATGGAACAGGTTTTTGTTTGTTTGTTTGTTTGTTTTTAATTAATGAATCACTGTGGGTCGGAGCGATAGCACAATGGGTAGGGTATTTGCCTTGCATGCAGCTGACCGGGTTCAAATACTCTGTCTCTCTCGGAGAGCCCGGCAAGCTACCAAGAGTTTCCCGCCCACATGGCAGAGCCTGGCAAGCTACCTGTGGCATATTCGATATGCCAAAAACAGTAACAAGTCTCACAATGGAGATGTTACTGGTGCCTGCTCGAGCAAATCGATGAACGACAGTGACAATAAATCACTGTGAGGTACAGTTACAGACTTACAAACTTTTGTGCTTACTTTTCAGTCATATAACTATTGAGCACTCATCCCTCCACCGTGCCCATTCACCACCACTAATATTCCCAGTATCTCCCTGCCCCCAGCCTTTGTGGCAGGCACATTCCCTTTTATTCTCTCTCTCCTTTGGGGTGTTTTGGTTTGCAATACAGTGCATTAAGTTGTCATCATGTTTGGTCTATAGTTTATTTTCAGCACACATCTCCCATCCCAAGCGGGTCCTCCAAGCATCCTTTACTTGGTGGTCCCTTCTCTATCTCAGCTGCCCTTTCCCCCAGCATATGAGGTCGGCTTTCAAGCCATGGAGCAATCCTCCTGGTCCTTATCGCTACTCTCCTTGGGTGTTAGTTTCCCATTCTATTACTTTATATTCCACAGATAAGTGCAGTCCTTCTATGTCTGTTCCTCTCTTTCAGACTCATTTCACTCAGCATGATGCTCTCCAAAACATGGAACAGTTCTTTATATATATATATATATATATATATATATATACATACATACTCAATATACATGACCTTCAGGATTTCTGAACTTTTCTTCAAGAATCCCAGTTATTTCAGTAATAATTTCCAAGCATCTTGGCTTCTGCTAACATTTTGACCCCAATTTAAGAAAACATTGCTCCTTATTTTTGAACCTAACTCCCATTCATCTTCTCATTTTTCTCATGAGCACAGCTCACATGAGGTTTCCTAGTAAATGGGTATGGAAAGATACAATGGACTGACTAAACCATTGACTTCGCTAGAAATGGTCAAGCTCAGCAGAAGCTCTGACATTTCATCTCCAGTCATCTGCTCCTAATGAGAGCACGGAAGGAGAAAATGTAATTCATGCTGGGAAACAATAGTCAAGAGAGGTTTGCGAAATACCTGCTCTTGGAGATGTTAAGCATATAAACGAGCCCATCCATCTTTGTTTGCTTTGATGCTTTCCTGTTTTAACTGTGTTACTCACTAAGGGTTTTCTTGCTGCTATGATTTTTCCAGAAGTTAAACTCTGAACTTTTCCTGAGTAACCAATTAAGCAATGTATCACTTCAAAGTGATGAGATTATTCCATTTTAGAGATAGTTATCCACAAAGGTGAAAAAACCAGCTTCCACGAGTCTCCTTTCTCAAATAGTTATGGCCCACTTGACCTTAAGGATAAATCTGTCCCATTTCAACTCAGTCAACCTACCACGACCTTGAACATAACCCTTAAATCTGCCTAAAATTTATTGAAGATTTTCATGGCACTAAGTTTAATCAGTTAGCACAGCATGCTCTGTTATAAATGGTCCCATCACTGAAAATGAGAATGTATAAGTCAGAGGCACAACAGGTTTAGAGTGATTGCATTTGAATGCTTATGGACTGGAATCCCAAGTACATCTTATCTCCAACCTGACTATGTAAATAGTCACAGGTAGCCACATTTGATGGATTATGGACCTGTGTCTATAGACATTTCCCAAAGGAAAACTAAACATAATTTCATCCACAACTTTCCCTATATCCAAAGATCCTTCAACTTCAAGAGTAAAATGAAAAGCAATAAACAAACCAATTTGCTGTATGTTTGCAATTATTTTTAGTCTTTGCTTTCGAATCCCTTAAGAGAGAGGGATGAAGGAATCAAACCCGGGTTGGCCGGGTGCAAGGCAAGTGCCCTATCGCTCCAGTGATACTAGTACCATCTGCAATTTTATTACAACCACTGATGTTTAGAAGACCTTTCAGTGACCACAGAAATTTAAAGGGATGAAAAGGAAGCTCAAATTCAAGGAAAATCTTCAAGGAGGATTGTATATAATCATTATGGACTTCTCTCAGCATGTCTATATCAAATAATATTCATTGTTTTACCATAGTATCCTATAGGATAAAGTCAGAAACTTCTCATTCCACCCCTGTCACCCTCCCTCACAGGATCTTGAGAATGCTTCTACATTTTATATTAAATAACCTACAGAGATTAATGTATAAAAAAAGAATATCAATATTTCTTTCTCAAAGATAAACTACTATCAAGGGAAATATTGCACTATTGTTTTCTTACTCATACACAGATTTTTATGGCTAATCCACTAGAATATACTTAAAACCGGGTAACAAAAAATGCAGCAACTCAAATAAAGAGGTAAAATAAATAAAAATAAAGATCAAAATTAAGAGAATTTATTACTTATTTAACTCAGAAGTCTAGGCCAGGGGCTATGAAGATAGATTAATAGGCTGAATGCATGCTCTGTATGTAAGAAGCCTGGATTAAATCCCCACTACTATCTGGCCCCAAGCACTTCCAGAAGTGAGCCTAAAGGGGCCAGGTAACACATTTGCCTTGCACATGGCCAACTCAGGCTCAACTCCCAGGACCCCATATGATCCCCTGAGCCAGCCAGGAGTAAGTTCTGAGCACAGTCAGACTTGGCCCAAAATGAACAAGACCAAACAAATAACCCTGAGCATCAAACTTGGAGCAGCTCCTGAGCACTAATTGGCTATGGATCCCAAACCAAATAAAGCACAAAAACAGAAAAAAATGGAAAAAGAGGTCTTGGATGAAGAATTCTCTATGCAAAGACTAAAGTAGCAGCTTCACACTACCACCAAGAATTAAATTTCTTTTCATATATCGGTTCTTTTTTCCATCACATTGGCAGCCTTCTAGGACTTTCTTTCTCCTCAAGGCTACAGATGTTTGTTTCAACCTCAGTAAAAGGAGAATGACACCCCCACCTCAATAATTAACTAAAATTCTCAGAGCTCACTTTGGAGCAACTGATATAAGTACCGTCCATGAAGTAATCACTGTAACCAAAGGGTTGTTTTAGGCCTAGGTGAACATGCATCCCTGAATCAATCACTATGAAAAACGACTGGATGTATGAAAGATTTACAGCAGATATATGCAGTTAAGGGATGATGATACCCTCTAAACCATAATGCAATGCTCTTCATACTGTGCAAACAGGATAGGTCAGAAGCATGGCAGGCAACTAGTACGGTATTTACTATAAGAAGCCACACCATAATTGAAGTGTTGCTTTGTGAAATGCAATTAGGATGAAAATCCAGATATGCTCATTAATGGCACTAAAATAAATAGCAGAGCTGGAGAGATAGCTCAAAGGGGCCATGCTCATGTTCTGCATGTTCGAGACCTGAGTTCAATCTCTGGCATCAGCACCACTGCTGGATATAGATCTTTTGGCCTTCAAACACTGGGTCTGAGCAGTATCACATCACAAGTCTGTAACTCTCAGGCCTGCAGTACAAATGCGGTATCTCTGACAGTGACTCCCTGGGCTCTAACACTGTCAGGGAGAACCAACCATAAAAACAAGCAAAAAATAAATACCAAGATTCACTCAGCTCCCCACATGGATTTCCTGGATGAGAGGAAAGAGAAATGGAAAGGGAAAGCTCATCAGCTAATTCCTGATTCTAAATAAATGAAATGAAAAGAAAGATACGCACATAGGTTCACCAACATGAAGAACATAGTCAAACTCAGAAGACAGAAAATATTATGGTAGGTGCTAATGGATGTGAAGAGGGAAAATGGTGGGTTATTGTTTAATGAGGAAAGCGTTTTTGTTTTGCCAGATGAAAGGAATTCTGGAGATAGGTGCTAGTGATAATTTCACAATAATATGAGTGCACTTAATACCACTGAACTCTATGCTTTAAAATAATGATGGTAAATTGCGTATGTGTTTGAACACAAATTTTTAAAAGGAACAAAAGGATCAGTTAGATGAAATCTAGATATTATTTACAGATGTGGAAATTTATACATGCTAATATATTGTATGCTTGTTTTTAAATCATGCAGGGGCAAGTACAATTTTTTTTCTGTCAAAAAAGAGACAGTGGGGACTGAAGCAGTAGCACAGAGGGTAGGGCGTTTGCCTTGCATGTAGCAGACCTGGGTTTGATTCCCAGCATCCCATATGGTCCCCTGAGCACTGCCAGGAGTAATTCCTGAGTGCAGAGCTGGGAGTAATACCTGTGCATCGCTGGGTCTGACCCAAAAAGCAAAAAAAAAAAAGAAAGAAAAGAGAGAGAGACAGTGTCAAACACCATGAAGACACACAGTGAAGCAATTTTCATAGGTTGAGCTCAAAGAATAGGATGTAACAAGTGCTCTAGTTTCTCACCTTTAAAGGCATAAGTTGAGTATTTGCTTAAACTGGACCATCTGGAATTAACTTAATTTGCACTCCAGTACAGTGGTTCTTGACCATTTTTTCAGTCCGTGGGCCCCTTCCGAGCATATTTACTTCCTGAGATTCCCTGTGCTACCACTTGGCTCTCTGTTCTCACCCTCCCCTATTCATCATTTTTTTTTTAACCTGTGACCCTTTAGAATATCCTGCAGGCTCATTGGAGGCCATACGGTACCCAGGTGAGAAACACAGTTCTAATAGAGACTTCTAGTGCTCTGCCACCTCATACATTTATAACCTGGGAGGTGACAGAGCTTATCTGATCCTGGTTTCCTAAATACAAGACACCACTTTGCCATTGTGAAAGCCAGTCTATTCTCAGTGGCCAAGTTCTGGGAAGTGTGCATATTAGCATTGGTACCAATCAGTAGACCTTAGGCCTCTCTCTGCCCAGCCAGGCTACTGAGAAAAACTTGCTAGAGGCACAGAGGCATCCCGTAGAGAACCGCTTTGTCTCCCCTCATAATCTAACATCCAAGTGCCGGGGGGAAGTCACACAATATTAGTCCCCAAATACTGACTGAAAACATTGATTCATTTTAGAAAAAGAAAAAAAAAGAAAAGGACAGAGGAAAATACATTATTGGCAGCACTTCCAAGGGTCTAAAGAAAGAGTTGAAGAGCAAGCAAGTATTTTATGAAGGAGGCATTCCAAGTGCAAGTTCCTGATAAGGTTTCTAAGCCAAGCAAAACCGCAGCTGGACTTCAGTTATCTTAGCAGGAGTGACGTGCTCTGTAGAGCTCTTTATTACATTTCCTTTGATTTCGTTACGCTGTGTGATTCCTGCATATCTGATCACTGAACTCTAAAAACTCCATGTGGATATTCAGCTGATGTGACTCAACAGCAGCTACAGATATTCTCTCCAAGGAATATTTCTAATCTTTCAACTGAAGGATAAATATTTCATTTTTTTTTTACTAATTCTCATAGAATTAAATGTTCTTGCATTAGCACTTCCTAAAGCAGGGAGCAAGTTCCCAGAGGGAAGCAAGACCTCAGCAAGAGATGAGCTGGTGTTTTATTTAGGTGTTGTAGTGAGAAGCTTAACATGCCTATTCTTCATGTGCTGGCGGATTACTATGTGTGACAGGGTAACTGAGAATTTACTAAGAGCTGGATTCGGTGGTAAACTGTACATACATCAGCTTCTCTAACCCTTCAAACACTATTAATCCCAGTTTACAGATAAAGAAATCAAAGCTCAATTTTTGTGTAACTTGTCCAGAATCACAATTTAAGAAATAGTAGGTCGAGGGCTCGGGGATGTAGTTCAGCAGCAGAATACATGACTTTCATGTTTGATGCCAAGAGTTATATACCCTGGGTATATGAGAAGGGGAAAGGGCAGGGCAGGGCAGGGGAATGAAGGGAGCAAAGGTATTAGCTCTCTTTTACTTTAGTCATTTAAAAAAGCATGTCCCTGTGGTGTAAGCAATCATTTTTGTAATGATTGTTGCTGCAGAGGAAGAGTGGGAAATTGATTTAATATTTGGGAATTTAAAAAATTACCCACTTTTAATTGAGATGTTGATTTTCTTTTAGGGAGTCTCACTACTTAGGGAGCCCAGGAACCCTACACAAGCAATGCTCATTGGAACAGATAAGCAACTCAGTGTGAGGGTCCAAAGATGAGGCATGGCCCCGCAGTGCTGAGAATCTCCAGGCGACACTCTATGGTGCTATTGATTCAACCAGGGTTGACCATGTGTGAGGCATACATTTTTTTTTAAATTTTTAAAATTTTATTGAATCACCATGACATAGTTACAATCTTTCATGTTTGGGTTGCAATCTCACAATGATCAAACACCCATCCCTCCACCAGTGCACATTCCTCACCACCAATATCCCAGGTATACCCCCTTTTTCCCACCCTCCCCCTGGTGAGGCGTACATCTTAACAGTAGCACTGTCTTTATGGTCCCGATTCTTGGTCTTCTTACTATTAAGCTTTGGGAGTTTTGAAAAATAATTTCTCGATACATACCAAATGTAGGTGATGATAACTGGAATTTGCATCCATTGCTGATTGCAATTTAAATGGTACAACACACTGCTTCAGAAAATTGCTGGGTGTTTCAGAAAAAATTAAGCATTTGTTTGATTGTTTGTTTTACCTATAATATAAACAAGTTTTTCCACTCCCAGGTTCTAACATAAAATGAATGGAAACACATGTCTAACACGTGTGCAACAACATTAATGGCAAATTTATTGGTAACAGCCCCCAAACTAGGAAAAATTCAAGTGTCTATGAACAAGAATAGATAAACTGTGGTATAGCCATAGCATGAAATATGTCTGTCTGCAAAGAGGAGTCAAATATGAATACAAGCTACAGCATAGATGAATCTCAAAATAATTATGCTTAGTAAAAGAAGTCAGCCAATAAAGTGTACATATTGTGTCATCCTGAGGCTGGAGCGATAGCATAGCATTAGGGCTTTCGCCTTGCAGTCGGTGACCCAAGTTAGATTCCTTTGCCCCTCTCGGAGAGCCCAGCAAGCTACCAAGAGTATCTCGCCTGCACTGTAGAGCCTGGCAAGCTACCTGTGGTGTATTCGATATGCCAAAAATAGTAACAAGAAGTCTCACAATGGAGAAGTTACTGGTGCCCGCTCGAGCAAATAGATGAGCAACAGGATGACCGTGACTATGACTGACTGTGATTCTGTCATCTTATTTAATTCTAGAAAATTAAAATTAATCTAGAATCATAGAAGCAAATCAATGAGTGCTTACACAAAAGTGTCCTGACGTGGAGAGGTGTGAAAGAGAAATCCAAAGGTACGCAAGCTGGAGAGATAGTACAGGGCTAAGGTGTTTGCCTTGCTCACAGCCAACACATGATCCATCCCCAGCACCACATGGGGACCCCCACACATACACCAATCCCCTTCAGGAGTAGTTCCTGAATGTAGAACCACGAGTAACTTTGAAAACAGCCTAGAATGGCAATAACAAAAAATGTCCAGAGGAAAAGTTTCAGGGATGATGAACATATTCAGTATTTTCATCATGTTGATAAATGATAGACATTGATCAATATCAAAACATCTATTTCACTATGAAAATGTGTAGTTTGTTTCTAACATTCTTGTATGCTGACAATTGTTCATGTTACAGAGAAGAGAACCTAGCATCTATGCTGTACCCATGACCCTGTCTCCAGCTCTCCAGATAGCAGTTAACTAAATAAATAAGAAATGAGTGAGAAATATGAAGGTCTGTATTCTAGAGAAAAGGTCCATATATTTCTGCTTCTGAGATGTTTGGCTCCACTCCATTCAAAAATGACTTGTTTAAATTCTTGGATTTCATATTCTGAGTGTTCTATCAGTAAAGTAATTTTTTTCTCTTTTTGGGTCACACCCGGCAATGCACAGGGGTTACTCCTGGCTTTGCACTCAGGAATTATTCCTGGCGGTGCTCAGGGAACCATATGGGATGCTGGGAATCAAACCCGGGTTGGCCGCGTGCAAGGCAAACACCCTACCTACTGTGCTATTGCTCCAGCCCCCAAAGTAAAGTAATTTTATATTAGCAATGTGGAGCTGGATTTTGCTGCAAACACAGACAAGGGGGGAAAAAGACATTTAAGGGACTGGAGAATTGGTACAGCAGGTAGGAAACTTGCTTGTCTGCGGCAGACCAGGATTCAATCCTTGGTACCTCATACAGCTCCTCCAAGCCATCCAGGAGTGAGCTCTAGCACAGAGCCAGGACTAAGGTCTGAGCACTTCTGGGTGTGGCTCTCAAACAAACAAGAATGACATTTAACTCAAGGCAGTGATATTTCTTTTACTTTCTTTCACAATGGCCACACCCATATTTAAAAGTATAGCTAAGACTTGGAATCAACCTAGATGTCCCACATGGATAAGTATATCATGAAGAGTGTGTGTGTGTGTGTGTGTGTGTGTGTACACCCAATGAAATATTACACAGTTGTAAGGAATGATAGAATCATGCAATTTGGGGCAGCATGGATGGAACTGGAAGATACCATGTTAAATGAAGTTAGAAGAAGAATAAATAAAAGGTAATATAACTTATGTGTGATGTTTAGAATAATGGTGAAGGGATGCAATGGTGTAGAAGCAGAGTATAGGAAGCAGAAGGAAAGAAATAGGGTGGAAAGGAGGGGGAGAAGAGATGAGAAGCAATGGGGTGGAGGGGTTAAGAGGATTCAGGTACATTGGTGTTTCTAAAGAATGATAAAAGTAAATATCTAAATCACAGAGTCAACAATACTGAAATCATGAGACTCAAACTTTAACAAACTATCTTAAAGAGGTGCCTGTCAAGATGGCAGGCTGTGTGGTGTGTATGGGGGGCGGTGGGAAAGGGGGAGATTAAGGAAGTATGGAGGAAACCTGGGAACACTGGTGGAGGGATGTTGACACTGGTGGTGGGATCAGTGCTAGAATATTGTATACTGAAAACTCAACTATGAATAACTTTGTAAATCATGATGCTTTAATAAATAAAATTTTGTTTTAATTATGGTGTTTGGGGCAAGAGAGATAATATAGTGGGTAAGATATTTGCCTTGCATGCAGTCAACCCATGTTTGATCCCTGACACAACATACGGTATTCCAAGCACCTTCAGGAGTGATCCCTGAACACAGAAGCAAGAGTAAGCTCACTGTACATCCTAATGTACCCATCCAAATTTAAAAAATAAATAAAAGTAGGGTGTTCATTTGGCTCTAGAAATAATCCATCCAAACTTCTATCCAACAGGACATTATGAACCAGACATTTTCATACTTCATCAAGCACACAGTTTGAAAAAGAATGAATTAAGACCCTTATGTTCACAGTTAAGAAAGTTCCAGTTATGGGGTTGGAGAGATAGTACAGCAGGTAGGAAGCTTGCCATGCATGCTGAGTTTGATCCCCACCATTCCATATGGCCCACTAAGCTTACCAGGAGTGGTTCCTGAGCACAGAGCCAGGAAAATACCCTGAGCACAGCTGGATGTGTCTCCCCCCAAAAGACAACAGCAAAAAAAGAAAGTTCCAGTTCAAAGGGGCTCAGTTACTTCATCACAGTTGGAGTTCTTATTAGGTATTGGATCCTATCTACCAGGATTTGAATTCAGTCTTATCGTACCTCAGAAGCCACATTCTCCATCACCTGTTCATGGCTCCCTGCGACTAGTAACTCCCATGAGCAGCAGCAAACTCCCAATGTTAAGCCACAGTGGTTTATGACTAGGACCCAAAAGATCCATGATATTCCTTAGATTTATTCATGGACAATGGGGAGCTGTCGATCAATTCATTTCAGTGATGGGTATCAAGGACTTTCAGGACGTGGGGTCCTGGAAACAGATGAATGACTTATTCAAAATGCAGGACTAATCAGGGGGTACAGTTGCCATTAAGAAAAAGAAAAACAGAAATAAGCAATCAACAGCCTTGCACTGTTAACAAAACATATATGTATATATGATCATAAACAATACATATAGTTATACATTATACATATTAAATATTAACTATTAAATAAACATTAAATATTTTTCAAGCAATAATTATTAGCATAGGGCAATATTATGATTTTTAATCAATAAAAATAAGGAATAAAAATAGGCATGCAGCCTGATTCCGAAACATGTGTGTTATATGAGTATGCCAGTAAGGAAACATAGCAAAATATTAACAGCCGTGATATCTAAATTTGAGTAAAATGTTTTCCCTCATTTACATCTTCTCTGTTATCAAAATACATAGATACAAAATGCAATGTGGTAACCCAGATTGGGTCCTGGAACAACACCAGTAACAAAAGAATGTTAATGGAACAACTTGTGAAATCTAAATGAAGTCTGTGTCTATATACTAGCAATAGATCAATGGTAATATCTCAGTTTAATAATGTACATAGTTATATAAGATATGACCATTACAGGAGTTGAATCTAAATATATATGAAACTCTGCACTATCATTGCAACCAATTTTTTTGGGGGGACCATACAACATGGGTGTTTGGTCATTGCAACTATTTTTTTGTTTTGGGCCATAACCCATGGGTGTCCAGGGGTTAATCTCATCTCTGTATTCAGGGATCACTCCTGGTGGTGCTCAGAGGACCATATGTGATGCCAGAAATCAAACCCTGGTCAGTTGAGTGCAAAGCAAGCATAACACTCCCTGCGCTAGCTTTCCAACTCCGTATTGCAACTTTCTTTAAATATAGCTTTTTATAATTAAAAATAATTATTTTATTATTCTTTAAATGCAGATCATTTTTAATTTAAAAAATTAGCTTTCAAAATAAAAAAATAAAGCACATATACTTTAAAACCCAGTTGTTGTGGTAATAAACTATTCTTTTTTGTATTCTATAATTTAACATGTATAAATATTTTGTTTTTAAGATGTATATTGTCCTCATTGTGTACCAAAGCTAAGCTGGGCTTCTCTGCTATCCTTCAAACAGCTGGGGCAACAATGAAAGACAAAGGCTGACAGGTTCACCAATTGGTTGGCTTGCCCTGACAAAGAAGATAGTACAGGAATGCAAAAAAAAAAAAAATCAAAAAGCTGTTAGGCTATAGGTATTAGGCTGTTTTTCTTTCTTTTTTGGAACTGAAACTGAATTTTAGACAAAGATATAAAATATTTGTATTTATATGATTCAACTTAAATAAATATTTTATGTTTATCATTTAGGAAGGCTTCAAAAGCAGTGCTTTACAAGTAACAGCATATACTTTACTAAAGTTATTGCTTTCATGAGCTCTTCTCCTTTAGAATTATCATTTCATAACTCTCAACCACATGTATTTACTTCTCCCCCCCCACAGTTTCATGAACAATTAAATTTTTTTTTTCAGTGACTTGAGGCCATTTCTAAAACACCCGTCAAAAACAACAACACGGATGTGTCATGGGGGTTGCTCCTGGCATGCATTCCCAGATCTCGTGTGCAAAATACGCTCTAGCTCTTTGAGCTGTCTCCCAGTCCCGATTCATTAGCACTATTATTTATTTATTTATTCTTTTGGGGAGAGGGGTTTCACACTGAGCAGTGCCCAGGGCTTCCTCCTGGCTCTGGGCAGGATCACTCCCTCAGTGGAGATAGGGGAACCATATGGAGTCCTTGGGATCAAACCCAGTTAACTGTGTACAAGGCAAGCACCCTGCCCACTGTACTATCTCTCTGGTCCCACCCTTGTTTTAATTTTAAAGAACTGGTTTTGGTTTCTCTTAGTAGTAGTACAAATTAGAATAGATTAATGATCATTTTTTATGTCTTATGCTCATATAAGTATACACTTGAGTACACTTGCATCCCAATTGGTTTCTAGAGTGGGGAAGAAAGAGTTGAGGGAACATCCAGGACATTGGGAATCCTACAGGACACAAGGTATATATCAAGGAAGCACTGCCTTCCAGCTGCAGACAAAGGGAGGTTGACAAACACAGTCACAAAGGTTTAGTTCAGAGCTCCAAAGGTTCTACTGTTACAGAGGTTTAGTGCTAAGTGTTCCCAATTCAAAACACAAAAAGACTGCTTAACCATTTATTTAACCTCATTCACAGGTTTATTTGCAACCTGATACCTGTTAAGATGTCTCCAGTGCTTAGGATCACACTCATTTAAAGCAATGAGGGAATTTCATTTTCAAGTGCACGCCTGCCTACAATCATTCATGTCTATAAGAAGTCTTCCTGGGCACCTACTGGGTGCCAAGAAGCACCATTCTGAAGTAATTGATAAAACAGATGCTCTCCCTGTACATGAGAAATTAGATTCGGGAACAAACGGTGTTCAGGCAAAGTATAAACAAACAGGGCACCACTGGGGCTGAAAGGTGGGGTGACAAAGAATCCAGGAAGCATTCCCTGAGACAGTTAACATTTAAAGACTGAAGGATCTCAGACTTGCAAAGAACTGAGAGCTGGTACCAGACAAGAAAAAACTTTTCAGACTGGAAAATAAAAATGTAGACCTGTCAATTAGAAGAACTTTGTGATTTCAATCTGGTAGCCCAGGTAAAGAATATAGAAAATATATTTTGGATGACACAGAACTATGAATTGTCAACTGGCATTATTAGGTCCAGGAGATGGGGGTAGATGAAGGTACTTTGAGAAATGTGAAACTACTTTATTGCAAGAAAACAGAAAAAACAAATTTTACCTATGCAAACTGTTCTCTTTTTTCCCCCTCTGTGAGCCTTGAAAATATCTGACTATTTCTGATCCATCACAGAGACAAGAAGATGCTCAAAACTGTCGAGGAGATTTCACTAATACCTAGAGGTTCTGAAATAGAAGCGAAAGTTCACATCATCAAGATTATATCATTTTTTAGGAGACAGCCATCACCTATATATCAACAAATGGAGCCAAAGGCAGCACTTGTCTCTAATTCCATTCTCCAATTCAGGGAATATTAGAAAGTCTGTAATAACTTGCCATGTCCGACATATTATCCACCATTAACATAAATCAAGGTCTCATGTTTATAATTTATGTGCCAGCATTTAGAGATTCTGTGGTAGTTATTTTAAATAGATAAATCAAATCAAAATTTTGTTAATAAAATATTAGAAATGTCATAAGACTTCTGATTTATTTAAATATGTCTAGCAGTCCTGATCTCCATTTATTTCAAGTTTTTAGGAAGAAAAATGGCTTGCTGGGTCATATTGCTCTTTATTTTTATTCCTTTTTGCTTAAGAGATTAAATCTCAGCTCTAAAACTATTTTTAACAATAAGATATGCAATTTTTTAACTGTAGATATTTTAACTGAATACACATGATTAATTCTCGAGATCCCAGAGAAACTCAAATAATGGATTAGTCTAGATAGCACATTTGATTCATGTCTGATAGTCAAACTTTTTTTCTATTTTACCTTCATCCATATATCCAGATATCCACTACTTTGTTATAAATCAAAATTGCTTAGACAATAGAAAGAAATGAATATACTCTGAACACTGTTCGGTAGCACAAAATAATTACCCAACTTAAAAATGGTACACATTCACAGACAATGACTACAACATAGCAATATGACTCCGAGCTATGGATCCTTTCGCTCTTCATCCTCAAATTGCAAAAACATGACTAGTTCCATCGATGTTGTTTTGTCTGAGCTTTCAACAGCATGTAAAATATACATGTTCATTAGTCCAGGGAGGATAGAAATTACTCAAGCAATAAATGAAGAATGTTAGTAATTATTTTCAAAGTCAAAAATAAAACTTTTGCTACTCAGACTTTCCAGATAGAAAATATAATAAATAAAGAGGCATCAAAAATGGAGAATCTGTGTCTGACGTAGATCCCAATCTGGATATCATTTTTACAGAAAAGAAAAGCATTGTTGCTATTTCTTTCCATGTTCCTATCCAGTTGCCCTTTTCCTTTTAATGCCTTCCATTTATTTAATTCTAATTTGTTTTTTCAACTTTCTATATAACACTTTATTGATGTAAATGAGCATACATAAAGCCATACATATTTCATGTATACAATTTAATCGTGTTTAGGTAGAAATATGTGCCATGGAATCAACACAACCTATCTATCAAATCTCTAAGTTCCTTCACTTTAATAAATTTCCTCCCATTCCTCTCATTGCTTCCCATTTTCCTTATTTACTTTTTAAAGGATTAAATTGCCACCCACTTGCCAATTACCTTTGGGAAGAACATTTCTGCCATCTATGGACATCATTTTCAATTGTCTTTGGCATATATTTGAAAAATCCAGTATTACCTCAGTCTAGAATTTCTAGTTACAAGTATGGTTTGGATTTTACATTGGGTGGGACCTTATGTATTCTTGTCCAGAAATTCTAGAACCTTACCTATAAAATATAAAGTGAGGGCTGGGAGAGTTAGGCAACTCAGAGGATATTTCCAAGATAACCTAAAGGGAAAGCCACACATGCCTTACAATTTCCTGAGAACAGAGATAAAGAAGAATTTTTCTGTCTCTTCAAATTTCAGGCTCAGTGAGTATCACATCGGCACCTACAATAGACCAGGCAAATAAAAACAAAAGGCATAGATCCAGTTGTTAAGAGTTGACAATTCATTAAGAAGAAAAGTATAATCCACACCCAAACAGTATAATCCTGAAAATAGATTTTACATTATTCCTTGTGTTGTGCAATTAAAAGATAAAAGACTATTAGACTTGAGAAAGAGAGAAGGAAAAGAAATCCTCCCTGAATAAGAGATGTTGGTTAGCAACAAGATTCAGCACAGTTGCAATCTGGGCTTAGTACAATCACTGAGTGAAAGGAAGTGAGCACCGAAACTGTGAAAAACACTGGAAAATACCATGAACATAGAGAAGAGTAGGAGCTGTGTAGGTCTTTGTAGAAAGAATAATTAGGCAAACTAGTGGCAGAGTAAGACTAAAAAGTGAAAACCAAGTTCAGTTCACATTCTAAGAAAATACTTAGAGCAAGAGAATCATTTATTTTGTGTTCCTATATTTTAACTATAATCAGGTGATTAAAAGTGAGTCATCACCAAGATGCCAAGAACAATTCTGCCTTGTACAGATGCCAGCATGCTACTATGCCGACATATGTTAGTCCTAGGAACAGGCATACAAATTCTAGCTTCCTGGGAAAAATTCCTTTTTCTCTCTCACTCTCTTTCTTCTCCCTCAGAATTATACACCTTTCCCTTTGACTTCTCTTTCCATACTTCAGAGATCAGTTGTTATGCTTAGATTTAAAATTCCTGGGGCTGGAGCAATAGCACAGCGGGTAGGGCATTTGCCTTGCATGTGGCCGACTCCGGTTTGATTCCCAGCATCCCAAATGGTCTCCCGAGCACCGCCAGGAGTAATTCCTGAGTGTAGAGCCAGGAGTAACCCCTGAGCATCGCTGAGTGTGACCCAAAAAGTAAAAAAAAAAAAGAAAGAAAATTCCAATGAAGAGAGCTGGAGCAATAGCACAATGGGTAGGGCGTTTGCCTTGCACACAACCAACCCGGGTTTGATTTCCAGCATCCCATATGGTCCCCTGAGCACTGCCAGGGGTAATTCCTGAGTGCAGAGCCAGGAGTAACTCCTGTGCACCAACAGGTGTGACCCAAAAAGCAAAATATTAATTAATTAAAAATAAATAGTACTGTCACTGTAGCACTGTCGTCCCGTTGTTCATTGATTTGCTCAAGCGGGCACCAGTAATTTCTCCATTGTGAGACTTGTTGTTACTGTTTTTGGCATATTGAATACGCCACGGGTAGCTTGCCAGGCTCTGCCATGTGAATGGGATACTCTTAGTACCTTGCCGGGCTCTTTGAGAGGAACAGAGGAAATGAACCCAGGTTGGCCGCGTGCAAGGCAAACGCCCTAAAAAATAAAATTCCAATGGAATTTTATGGTGACCTCTCTGAACTTCTGTGGTCTTCAACAAATGAGCTTTCAAGGGGCCAGGGTGATAGTAAAACAGGTAGGGCATTTGCCTTGCACTTGGCCAACACTTATTCGATCCCCGGCATGCCATATGGTCCCCCAAGCACTGCCAGGAGTAATTCCTAAGTGCAAAGCCAGCAGGAACCCCTGAGCATCACTGAGTGTGACCCAAAAAGCCAAAAAGAGAGAAAAGAAAAGGAACGGAAAGAAAAGAAAAGAAAAGAAAAGAAAAGAAAAGAAAAGAAAAGAAAAGAAAAGAAAAGAAAAGAAAAGAAAAGAAAAGAAAAGAAAAGAAAAGAAAGGAAAAGAAAGGAAAAGAAAAGAAAAGAAAAGAAAAGGAAAGGAAAGGAAAGAAAAAAAAAAGAAAAAAAAAAGAAAAAAGAAACGAGGGGGAAGAGGGGCTGGAGCAATAGCACAGCAGGTAGGGCATTTGCTTGCATGTGGCCAACCTGGGTTCGAATCCCAGCATTTCATATGGTCCCCTGAGCACCGCCAGGGGTGATTCCTGAGTGCATGAGCCAGGAGTGATCCCTGTGCATCGCCGGGTGTGACCCAAAAAGAAAAAAAAAAAAAAGATAAGAAAAGAAAAGAAAATGAACCTTCAAAACCACCTACTGATAAAGCAGACTGAATCTCTCTGAGAAGCATGCCATTCTGTGAAGCACCGCCTCCCAGCTATCAACTGATGTGGCCAGATCATTACAGGCAGTCTATTCCAATATCTCTTTAAATCCAAAATCAACCCCAAGGAAAATCTTAAGAGGGCTGCAAAATATGCTGTATGTCACACAAGGAGGTCCAGAAAAAGATTCTGTTGGGAAAAACAGAAATAAAAAAATGAATCACAAGCCCACATTGCTGTATTATCTCCTTTGTGCAGGCTTCCCCATAAGGAGCCTGTGTTTTTCACCACTTTTTTTTTTTATTTTTAATTAAAGCACTGTGATTTACACACTTATTCAGAGTTGAATTTTAGACATAATCCCACCAACAATGTCAACTTTCTTCTGCCATTGTTCCCAAGTCCCCTCCCTTATTTCCCTGCCCTCACCCCAACGACAGCCTACCCTCTTGACAGGCACCTTTCTAAGTTTGGTGGTTAAAGGTTGGGTCTCTTGATATTAGTGCTGTTGACTCTGGTTTAGATTTTGGCTATATCATTCTTTAACATCACTTTTGTGCTTGATTTCCCGACCTAGCCCCCTTGCTTCTCATCTGTCTCTTCTCTCCTTCCCCTCCACTCTTTCTTTACTTTAAGGAAAGGAAAGAAATATTGTTTTCCCTTTTCCTTTGTTCTTTCTGCTTCATTCTTTCAGGTGTCTCACAGTAGTTTCTATACATGGCATCATCTACTTACGATTAATTTGGAGATGTTTAGAGGTAAATAGTCAATGTTAGAACCAGAGAGAATACCATTTCTTTAGACTCCCACAATATATATCCTTTGTGAGAGTTCTTAGCATTTTTTAAAATACAGAGCATGTAAGGAAACACACTGACATGGATGTTAGTATTTCTTAAAATAGAACATGGGCATAAAAAATGTTAAGTACTCAGAAATGTGCCTTGTACTACCCTATCCTCTGTTTAAAATTAGTATATTTTCTAAAACTCAGTGCTGACATGAGTAAGGAAGGAAGATATTTAAATTGCTTTATGAAGATTTAGCTCCCCTACCTAGAAGAATTTCTCACTTGGCTCACAACCCTGTCCACTGATTTACATTCTTTGCTGCATGCTTGCTTGCACCTATTAGACTATTAAAATATTAATAGGGTCTTGGTATCTGTCATTATTAATTTTAGAGAGTAACAAGGACATGCCGAGCCATAGTATTGATAGATTTGTAGAATATGTTAATCATAGCACTCATTACTCAGCTTGGGTTACTATTTTTCAGGTGGTTTTTCCTCTACTAATCTTTTGTGATATTTCATATTTTGTCATTTCCAACTATGCACACTTATTCCTTAGAAAGCTATTTATGTACATATTCTAAAATGTCTTTATGGCAACAATTTATTAAACAATTGTTATGCCCCATCACATAATGACAAAGTCTGCTGACAAATATCTAGGCAATTTAGCTAAGAAATGAGTACATTATTAAGCTTGGCATAAAAATCAAGCATTCTTGTTTTTGAAATGAGAAAACTAAAGCAAAAAGTTAAATGACTTCGTATGAGTGAACATGCACAAATACCTAATCTTTATTAACATGAGAACTTTGAAATACCCAGTTTAGATTTCATGAGTGCAACTAACAAACATAAACTCAGATAGATCCTTTGGTCAAAGTGCATGACTTAAATATAAGTAAAAAGGTAACTGGGAAGTAACTGTTTTTAGCCTAAAATTTTAAAGACAAATTATGTACCAAAGAAAAGAATGAATCATGCAGTCCTTCAAAAGTAATCACTGAGCCCAGGAAAATATCTTAGCAGTTGTCTTATACCCAAGAATATACCCAAATACCACCCTATTCCCTGATCTTGGTTCGGGCTGCCCTAGTGGCCCCCACCACTTCTGGCCTGAGCCCTTAACAATCCATCGTTGATGTGTCACTGAAACTAGATCATTTCTAGGGAGTGCTCACACACACACACACACACACACACACAATCAGAGGGCAAGGAACTAGCTCAAAGGACTGGAATTATATCTTGCATGCAGGAGGTGCCAAGTTCAATAGCACTACATGGCTCCAAGCAATACCAGGCATAGACTTGGTGCCCCTGAGCACCCCTGGGTGGTCCTTGCCCCTCACTGATGTACATACTGAACTGTTTATCCCAGTTAGTTAGATTTCACCTGAAGTAGCCCCAAGAATCCCTGAGTATAACTTATGAATCCTCAAAAAAAAATGGTCACAAATTCTCTCAGTGATTTTTTTCCTTCTTTTAGGGTGTTATCACAATCACATGTCTCCCTCATTTTTAGTTCTCTTTCATTGATTATTATTATTATCATTTCTAAAAGATCAGGAATTATCTCTTATCTGCCCAAAATTAAAGTGATGAAAAAATTCATAAGCAACTCCATTAAATTAGAAAGGCTTATGCTTCACAGCTAATTACAAAGAGCACGATCTGTATCTATTCAGGATGAATCAACATTCACTTCTACTTCAGACTAGTGCGTTATTGCTTACTCGATAGAGCAGTCTACTATCCAGGAAGAAAACACCAATGAGAGGGTCAAGAATGAATTGGGAACCCAAAAATAATTTGGCTCACTGCACTATTACTTTCACAGTTTACGAACTACTCAATTTGTTTCAGCAGAAGTAGAAATGTTTTCCATTTGGAGGCTGAAATACCATATTGTGCCTTATGTAAAACTGCCTCTACCACAAACAGATGGCAAAAAATACATCTTTAAAACTAAGTGCCATGACTTTTCATGCCCCGAAGCTGCAAGACAAGTCAAAGTAATAATAGGATGCTTTACTATTCCTCTTAGATCACAACAAACATATGAAAACAAAGCAACAAACCGAACCAACCCAATAATTGGGGGAAGTGCTTTCAATTTTCATTATGGTTGTTCTAGTTTAAAATGAACAGTCTGGATCCCTCATCATGACCTTGAAGCGGTTCAGAGGTCTTTAATTGTAAACTGTGTTTCTCAGCCAGCCTCCCCGACGTGTTCGATAATGAACTCGGTGACACAGAACCATAAAATGAGTATTCTGCAAACCAAGTTTAGATGTGGGGAACTAGAGAGAGCTGAGGGATAGTGCATCTGCCTCGTTTGAACTCTGGCACTGCCCCATGTGCTGAAATCAATGCTGATGACTCTACCATTTGGATCTGCAACACTGTACCATCTCCAAGCCCCACAACCAATGCCAGTGAGCACCGCCACTGAGTATATAGCCTGCCACTGGCACAGGAGCCAAGGGAAGGGGAATTTCTAAAAGGCCCTTTAGAGGAGCTCAGGGGTTCGGAGTCACAGAGAAGACGCCAAAGAGCTTTCTCTTCTTTTAAAAAAGAGTCATGTGAGAGCATGTTTAGACTAGGAAAAGAATTCTCAACCAGGAGAGCCCTCCATGATCTGAACTGAATTATGCCAGCATTATAATCTCAGACTTCCTGTCTTCAGAACTGTAAGAAAACACATTTCTGTTGTTTATACCACCCAGTGTGTGCTATTTAGCTAAATAGCATATCTCAGGCTATTTTGCAGCCTGAGATAACTAAATCAGATAGAGTCAGGTATTTGGGGGAAGTGTTATTTCCCTTAAAAATAGAGTCATTCTAAAAGCAGGGGACAGTTTTTACCTTCGTATTTACAGAAATGAAAGTTTCCTATAAATTTATTCCCAGTCTGCCACCCTTAAAAAAGCCAACAGAGGGGCTGGAGCGATAGCACAGCAGGTAGGGCGTTTGCCTTGCACGCGGCTGACCCGGGTTCGATCCCCAGCATCCCATATGGTCCCCTGAGCACCGCCAGGAGTAACTCCTGAGTGCAAAGCCAGGAGTAACCCCTGTGCATCGCCGGGTGAGACCCAAAAAGCAAAAAAAAAAAAAAAAAAAGCCAACAGAAGTATTAAAAAAAAAAGCAAGTAAATAGTTTGTTTTTTTTTAAATGAAATAGTTCTATTTTCTACACACAGTATCCTTCTCCAATTGTAGCAGATAAGAACAAAGACATTTTTTGAACCCTCCTTGAAGAAGCTAGAGCTCTGTCCTTGGCGGGACCAACTTTGGATCAAATGAGGGAAGAGCTGCTCTTCTGCTCTGGACCTCTCACCTTGCACTCTCCATGTCTCCTTGTCATCCTTAAACTGAAGTGCATTAGCTGAGGTGATCATAAGCCTCTAATAGTGACTGCAAAGGAAAGGAAATGTGCTACACTTCACTGTTCAAACCTGTCCACTTCTTACTTTGGCACATCTGAAGTTTCCTACGTGATTCCATATGGTCGGATTACATTAGAGTTTGTGCATAGACTGGTAGGTAGGCCAGCTGCCTGTGGTCAAAAGTGAAGACATTCTCAAAGAAACACCAAACTCTAATAAACAAAGAGTTTTCCCCTGCTTTAAAAAAAAAAAAACTGAGAAATGAATAAAATGTTATTGCCACACAGGTAGTAAGTACGAAGGTGGAAATGAAAGCTCTATCATTGCAAGCTCTTTTTTTTTTTAATAAAATTGATTTGGATCAATTTGAGATAACTGTTGGGAGATGCACGGTTCTCCTTTCAGATACATTTGTTTTTGTTTCCAATCTGTGTTCTAAAAAGAACATTGCTAGTGTTTTTCCACTAACACAATGCAGTTGGAGAAGAGTTAAAATACTAAAGTCGACTTGCTTAATCTGCCAGAAAACACATGAGAGGAGCAATCAGCTCTGGGGAAAGTCGCTCTGAATGAGGTATGCCTGGCTGCTTTAGGCCATGCTGTTTGTCAGTCTTTCAAAATTCAAGTCATTACCAGATGCTGATCTACTATAATATTGTGATATTTTATCTGATTACACTTACCTGATTGTGCCTTATCTGCTATTTGCCTTCCCATTCTTCCATGTATATTAAATGCAGGTGCTTTTATTATTCTGAGAGCTAGAAAGTGTTGACTGCTCTGAATATAAATGGGGATATTATATCATTAACTCGCTCTGAAAGCAGGGCTATTCGCTGTGTAAATCACATGCAAGGTACCTGGTGGAGATACAATAAACCATAATGTCCTGAGAAAGAAAGCCATGAGGAATGGATCAGGAGATAAAAATTTAAGGCATTGTTAAAGAAGGGTAATCTTCAAAATCCTATTTGGTTCTCTCCAACTAGCATTTGTTGATAACATAACCTTTATATTAGAAACTTTTAAAAAGTTTATTTAAAAAAAGAAACTTGGCAGAAGTGAATCATAGTATAAAACGTTATCATTAATAAGATTGTGTTAAAAAACATGATCACTAGCACTTGATGACTAGTCTACGTAAAAAATAAATAAATTTTAAAAAACACTTTGAAAGTACCTGTCTAATATTTGAGAGATGCACACTCTGCTTTAGCAAATAAATTCTTACTTTACCTGGGTGTGCTGCTTAAACAAGGTGAACAAATGGGCAATGCTTTAAGCATTTCCAGACATTAAAAGGTGAATGTTTTAGAATCTGGTTGCAAATTTCAAAGGAAGCAATATGCAGTGAGTTAAGGCAGAACCGTGACATCGTGCGGCTGCCCAACAGTCTGGGTTTATACGCTCTGTTTAGTTTCCACTATGTTGGCCTCGCTAAAAGTTAATCCACAGTTATTTAAGTGGAAATTTTCAGAAAATCCATTTTCAGAGCAAATGTTATGTGAGAGTTGAAATGAGTCACTGCCCTCTGTTGGATAGAATATCAGATGGCCTGTTCATTTGTCAGGATGTCAGATTTTTCTACCTATGGAACAGCTGTGAGCCAGGCCTCATACAGGAATGGAAGTCACACTGGGTGTCTGAAGCCATGTGGCCAGAGTCGTCTTCTATCAGATCTGAATGTGAGAGACAGAAAACAAGTATGAGGACAACTGGAAACACAAGGAGTCACAGTCTTTCTCTTGTACAGTTAAGAAGTATGTGGTTTCTACATTTCCTCCCAAATTCATGATCAAGTTGACAGAAGCGGTGACAAGTGTGGCCATTATTCCTTGCTCCTGGGAGTTAACTCAACACATTGTCCATTCTCTCTCTCTCTCTCTCTCTCTCTCTCTCTCTGTCTCTGTCTGTCTCTCTGTCTCTGTCTCTCTCTCTGTCTCTGTCTCTGTCTCTCTCTCTCTTTTCTTTCTTGGGTCATACCTGTCTATGCACAGGGATTACTCCTGGTTCTGCACTCAGGAATTATTCCTGGCGGTGCTTGGGGGACCGACCATATGGGATGCTGGGAATCGAACCTGGGTCATCCGCATGCAAGGCAAACACCCAACCCACTGTGCTATCGTTCCAGTCCCATTGTCCATTCTCTTTTATCTAACCAAATGTACATTTAAAGTAACTCTAAGGAGTCAAAATTACTAATGAATTCCAGAATTCTTTATAATTCTGTTTTGTTTGTGGGCCACACCTGGCTGTGCTCAAGGATGGACCACTCCTGGCTCAAGGTATCATATGAATCCAGTCCAGCTGCATGCAAGGCAAGCACCTTACCTCCTATACCATTACTCCAACCCCTCCTTTACTGTTCTGAAGTCAGAGATTTGAAAAAAGAATATGAATACGGCCTGAAGATTTCAATAAGTCTATATTTATAACATTTTTCAGGACATTGTATAGTATAGATTTTTCAAAACTTTATTCAAGTTCAAGGGCTGGAACAGTAGCACAGCAGGTAAGGCTTGCATGCAGCTGGCCAGGGTTCAATTCCTCTGCGGTATCAGAGAGCCTGGCAAGCTACGGAGAGTATTCCGCCACACAGCAGAGCCTGACAAGCTACCTGTGGATTATTTGATATGCCAAAAACAGTAACAACAAGTCTCACAATGGAGATGCTAGTGGTGCCCGCTTGAGCAAATCGATGAGCAATTGGACGACAGTGATACAGTGATACAGTGATTATTTATGTTCATTTCAAGTTCATGCACAAAGGAATTTTTACATAGTTAATGAGATTTATTTTTTTAATTATGAAAATTAGTAATAATTTAAATAGCCTCCACATAAGAGCAAAATGTAAGGATTTTACAAGAAAATATAGAAGGATGTATTTATAGCTCACCGTTAGCCAAGTTCCTTAGGTCGCACAAAATAATAACCACATACACAAAATACACCAAACGACCAAAATTTTAAACATTTATTTATCAAAACATCACGATCACAATCACAATCACGAAATCCTGTTGATCATTGAGTTGCTCGAGCAGTCTCAGTAACCTCTACATTTGTCCTATGCCTGAGATTTTAGAAGCCTGTCTCTTCTCGGCCTTCCCAACGATGCCGCATTGGAGGCTCTTTCGGGGTCAGGGGAATGAGATTCAGCTGGTTACTGGCTTTGACATATGGATACACCATGGGAAGCTTGCAAGACTGTCCCATGTGGGCAGGAAGCTCTCAGTAGCTTGCTAGTTTCTCCCAGAGGGAGAAGTAGGTTATAAGATATCCTTCTGGGAGCTTGCTTTTAAGTTTCTGGATGTTGGCCATTGATGGGATTACACACACCTGGGTTCCTCTGCCAGTATCTTCATGCATGAGGCTTGTCCGAATGTGTGGAGAGGGGCCTTGAGCATGGCTGTGGCTAGGTTCCAGTGGTCTTCAGCCGCTGGGAGCTCTGCTCGGGGCGGGTAGGGAAGCTAGAACCCATCCCCTCTGTGGGGCCCCGGCGGAAGACAGCCAGGCGTGCGGGAAAGAGACTCTCTAATCAAAACATACCATTAAAAAATAAATAGGCAAATGACACACTTGAAAGAAACATTGTCAAAATAATTTGATAGGGGCTGGAGCGATATATACAGCATGTATATACCTTTCATGCAGCCAACCAGGGTTCAATCCCCAACATCCCATATAGTTGGTCCCCCGAGCACTGCCAAGAGTAATTCCTGAGAGCAAACCCAGGAGTAACCCCTGTGCACAGCCGGTTGTGACCCAAAAAGAAAAAAAAAATATTTGACAAAGTACCAGCATTGAAGGATATACAAAAAACTGTGGCAACTTGACAGGAGTGATCCATGAGCATAGAGCCTGGTGCACTGTCAGCTGTGGCTGCCAAGTCAAAGCAAACAGAAAAACTATGTAAAAGTGGCAGGGGAGTGTGGTTCAGCAGTAGAGTGCATGCCTGTCAGTGTAAGGCCCTGGGTGCAGTCCCATGCACAGTAACTTTGATACCATGCTATGCTCAGAGGTAGTCCCAGCCCAGTAGGTAGGCCATGCCCAGAGGTGCTTGGGGAACAATGCAATGTTTAGGATTAAATCTGAGCCTGTCATGCTCCAGCCTGCAACTCTGCTTTTTTTTTTTTTTTTTAATCAATTGGAAAGAGTATCTGTTCTGACCTTTGGTCTTCTTGGATTGCTGAAATGACACTAGTCCTCTCATTTTTATTTTTAGACTTTGAGCATATGCTTATTACAAACAATAGTTTGCCACACATACACAGTATTTTTAAATTGAGACTTCTAAAGTCAATTTTGATGCACATTACACTCAGTGCCTTTTCAAAAGGGACAATGAGGATTAGGAATCAGGTGTTCAGGGACCTTTGGGATAGTTCAGTGGTAAAGCAATTGCCTTGCAAGAAGGAGGCCATGCATTTAATCCCGGCACTGCCCCCTCCCCCACACACACAATGAGTGTGATCCAGGATACTTCTGATATAACTAGTGAGCCTACAAAGTATGCCATCTCCAGTGCGACACTACGAAGTGTGAAACAACTGGTGCATCACAACCAAATGTATGCGAGCACTGCAACCAAATGTGCAAGTGCCAGGACCAGTTGTGTAGCCCTGATGAGCACCACAAGCGTGTGAGTACTGCCACCGAGTGTGTGCTAGTCCTGGCCATAACAATAACAATAAAGGAAATGGATGGTGTCAGGTGTGACTCCCAAACAAAAAAAATATTTAAAATTTTTTTAAAGCAGAGAGACGCCTGCAGACCCCATGCCAGGCTATCTTCACCAGGGCAACTTGGAGGGGAGTGGTTGAGTATCCCTCCCTACCCCAACAGAACCCGACAGCTGAAAAGTTCCAGAACTTAATTGCTGCCATGCTCAAGGTCACTCTCCACAGGCTAAGACAAGCCTCATCCATGAGTGAATCTGCAGAAAATCCCAGATATGCAGGACCTGTGACTGAAATCTCCAAGCTCACTCAGAGGCCAATGGGTCTCCTCCTCCCATCTCCCTAGTTTACCAGTAGCTTGGCAGTCACACCCACAAATTGCCTATGGCACCATGTAAATTCATCAATGACCTCGCCCATGAGTGAATCTGTTATATAGTTGTATGCTAAATTTCAGAATTCCTGGAGCAACCTCTCATACTCCTTACCACAGATGAACCAAAAGTAGTACACAACATTTGATGGGGTTTAACAAACATGTTGGTAATCTCTTACACAAGGGCTTAATGGCTCCAGGATGAAATACAACAATTTTCATACACTTTCCTCTAAGGAAACTTTATTGGACCATTTTTAGCAGATTATTCATAACAAGCAATATAAAATTAATTATTTCAGTTCTGCTTTGGGGCACACGGTTTGGGATTTGGGGTGGAAACATTTGAAATATGGTGGTGGGAAGATGCAATGGTGGTGGGATTGGTGTTTGAATATTAAATGTAATGAATTATTGAAACAATGTTATAAAAATAAAAATCTAATGAGCAGACTGTCAAAAATTTAATTAAAATACCTGTTTATTTAAATGCTAAAAGTTATAGAAACAGTGGGATGAGGCAGACAATGTATGAAGACTACTAAAAATGTGGCATAATTTATTAAATGATGCTTCCAAATTTCTAACCAACCTATCTGCCTAATTCTGCTAAAATATTTGAGATTCTCACTGATGGTTCTTAAGATCATTTCTAGGTATCTCTTGCCACCTCTTCTTCCCATGCAGAGGTGGATGAAAGATTGTTTGGATTTCACTGAAGGTTGAAATCATATTCACTTGCTTTTATACAAACCTCCTCTTGTTTATCTGTAAAGTCAGAGGATGTTAGCAGAATCCAAGAAGGGAAACAGAAGTTATTAGGCAACATACCTGTCAAACAGCGAGAAGTTTATAGTTCCTGTGACCATTAATAAAGAATGATGGGTAGGTCTAGTAATGTTTTTGGCAAACAAGGTTGTACTTTTATACCACCTGGGGGCAGGGAGGAGCATTTATATGGCAGATATACTGCATAATCCACACTCATAAATATGACAAAAATAAAGCAACTATACCACATGGATATTTTATTGGTGCACTTTCATAGATCACTGACATAATCTATAAGTTTCCATTCCATGACATCTGGTTAAAATTTGACATACTAAGAAGTCAGAGCAAATTTCCACAATAGTAACTTAAGATGTGTAGTTTCCAGACCATAATTGTGGTGCCTCTGACTAAAATTACAATGTGCCTCCGACACCGATGCGTCGCTGCTGATCTATTAGTCTTTATTAGTCTGCAAAAATTTCTTGATCTCCAGGGACTCACTAAAATCCAAAAGTCTGGATTAGAAAAAACAGAGGCCATTCTTAAAAGTCAAAGGAAGTGGAGTAGCTATTTGCTTATAGACTAACTCATCCATCTAGAGATTGATCTCTGCCAAATTCTCTGCAATTCTGTGACTCTGTTATTTATGAGGAGCGGTGGCATCCTGTTTCAGAAATTACCAACCAGTCAGCACTGATGGGTATGTATTTTTCTTGCTCACTCAGTGGCAAGACACGTATATAATAAATTCTTAGAAACTTTATCTCTTTCAGTTAAAGTCAAGTAACTGCTGACTCAAGGGTTTGCCACAAAATCCATTCCTAGATAATGGGAGGTTCAACCTCTACAAAAAAAAAAAAAAAAAAAGAATTTCTTTAAAAACTCTAATGGTACCACTTTGAAACACAAAATTGGGAACTATATTAATGCTGAGCAATTAGTCCTAATATTTTTATACTTTTAAAATGTGTTCCCAATGGAAGTATAAAAACAGATTAATCACCCACATGTCCATTTGATTAAAACAATTTTAACAAATTTATTTTACTTTTATGACTGCAGACAGGAGTTATTAACCATCTGCCTTTGTATTATTTAAAAATTATACAAATAAACATTCTCTTACCACCGGAAAACAGTTATTCATTGAATTGTATATTTATTTCCCAGTAACTCTTTTTGCTACTTTAATAAGGGACTAAAGTTACCATCATTTCAACTCTTTAAAATTCATTAACTATAATACTAAGAAAAACAGACGGCAATTCAGTGTTTCATTGCGAATAAAGAAGGCCTTAAAAAGCTTTTCTTAAAACTTTACTTGCATCATAAATTATCGCCTTTTGAGAAAACAAATAAGAGAAAAATAAGGTGAGAAAGGAAATTTCAATCCTAATGCACATTGTGAAAGGAAATGAGAGTGACACAAATAGCTAACAGTATACAGTTGCACTAACTTTCTTATACAAGAGAATACAGGGCGTATTCTCTTGTATAAGAAAAAATATGAACAAACAAATTAACATTTCACCTTTCTGCTTCTCTGAAATAGAGAACTGAGTGTGTCTTCAGAATCAGAAAATGTATTATCTAAAATAAATAGTTATTTGTTTTGTAAGACAGAGAATAGAGAAAATAGGGATAAATGGAAAAGGAGAGATAAGGTTTAAGATCTGAACAGAGTATGCTCTGATCCAGATTTATTAGGACTACAGAAATACCCTCAAGAATAAAAGTCAGAATAAATCAAAGAAAATTTGCATTGAAGACTTTGATGTGCACTCTCAACCAAAGTTTTATATATTATCATTTCAATTACATATATTCAAAGATCAATATGACTAAGGTACGTTTAATATTTCTCTTGATGGGCTGAAGAGATAGTACAAAGAATAGGTGTTTGCCTTACATAGAGCTAACCTGGACTTGATCCCTGGCACATCATCTGGTCTCTGAGACCCACCAGTAGTGATCCCTGAAAAGAGAGCCAGGATAAAGCCTGAGCACTGCCAGCCAGGTGTGAACAAAGGGGCGAAAGAAATCGCTTCCAACAATCTTTCTACATCCTGAAAATTCATATTCTTGTAAAATACCCTTTGAGTATGGGTTAGAGTTAATAAATCACCTCTAATATATAGAATAAAACAATAATGAACTTCACAAAATGTTTCACTCTATTTCCTCTCCTTCACTTGTACTCACTCTCTGTTGATGGAAGGTAGGTACCATTGTTTAAGTGGCCTTATGGACTAGCCTAATGGAAGGAGCTGAGGAAAGACTCTAGCTGATGACTAGAGAGGAACTGAGGTCCTCAGTACAACAACACCTGTATGACCAAATCCTGCCAAAAATCAAATCAGAGCACTTAGAAGTAGAAACTTCCTCAGTCTAGCTATCAGTTAACAGTCCCAAATGACATCTATTTTAATTGCATCCTAACCCGGAGAACTCAATCAAACTTTACCCAAATTCTTAATCCTCAGAGACTGTGGGTTTATTGTTTTAAGCCACATTTTAGGATAACTATGTATGTACAAATAGATTATTAATACAGCAATTTTCTTAAAGTTGATTCAAAATATTTTCACTGTAAGGTAAAATGTCTCCCAAACATAGTACAAAGATTCACTGTCACTGTCACCTCGTTGCTCATCGATTTGCTAGAGTGGGCACTAGTAATTGTGAGACTTGTTTTTACTGTTTTTGGCATATCAAATAGGCCACTCGTAGCTTGCCAGGCTCTGCCATGTGGGCAGGATACTCTCGGTAGCTTGTGGGCTCTCCGAGAAAGATGGAGGAATCAAACCCGGGTCAGTCATGTGCAAGGCAAATGCCCTACCGCTGTGCTATTGCTCCAGCCCAGTACAAAGATTATGCTTCTAAATTCTATACTGGTTTTAAAAAGCATTTTTAGATTTTTAAATGGTAGCATGATGATCATGAATGTTCTTTTGTAAAGTCCTGAAACTGTTGATATATAAAAGATTCTGGAAGAAAACTATTTAAGAATACACACAAATAATAACAGTTTAAAATAACTTTAGTATGGAGGTCGTATTCAGTAGAGTTATAATGTCTCCATATGAGTTGTAGAAGGTACCTATGGAAACAAAATTATCACTAAGAGATTCCAATTATATGCACTTTGATATCCCCTCAATGTTAAAATACAGAGAAAAAAATGTATTTTCATATGCTGGGAACATAGGTAAATAGCTAGATGTTACCAACCAAATAGTTCAGAGGGCCTTTCTCTTTTCTCTAACAAAACATTAACTGTCAGTTGGAATATAATCTGGAAATATACAAAAAATTATTATATCTATAATTTTCTTGCAAAGAGAACATGTCAGTTTAACCAACAGTCAAAATGCAGAGGTAAGTCACTTACCAGAACCTATTCTATGCCTCTTCCCTGTATGATTTCATTCATTCAAGAATTACATTTGTCTGAGGATATTGCTGCTGGGAAATGTACACTGGTGAAGGAACAGGTGTTGGAACACTGTATGACTGAAACCCAATCATGAACTATGTAACTGTGTATATCACAGTGATGAAATTAAAAAAAAAAGAATTATGGTTGTAAAATTTTTTCATATATTTTCATACACTGTGTACAAAAGTCTATTATTCAGACTCTTTGCCATATAATGACTATAACACCAATTAATTGTTCATTCTATAAATGGGACAGATTTGGATTGTTTACAAATAATAATACATTTCTCTGAACAAGAAGCAGAGCGTGCCTCACCCAGATATGATCAGAATTGACTCTTGACTCTGTGCTCAGGGATCACTCCTGGCGAAACTTGGGGAAACGGAGTCATACATAAGGTCGGTGGCATGCAAGGTTGTTCTGAACTTTTTGCATGTTCCATCTGGTATAATTTAAACATACTTCAAACAGAAACATACCTAGAAGTGACATTTTTAAGCCACAGATTACCATCTTGTCCAATTTTTAGAAGATACAGCTGAATAAAACAGTTCTATAAAATCAAGCTCCTGGACATCTAATAGCCTAGTTCTCCCTCTTAGAGAACCTCCCAAGCTACCTAGACTCTATTGCTTGCAAGGGAGAGCCTGGTAAGCTCTCCTTATTGTATTCATATCCCAAATACAGTAAAAAAAAAATATATCCCTCTCAGAGAGCCTGGCAAGTTACCGAGAGTATCCCACCCGCACAGCAGAGCCTGGCAAGCTACCCGTGGCGTATTCAATATGCCAAAAACAGTAACAAGATGTCTCATTCCCCTGACCCTGAAAGAGCCTCCAATTCATTGGGAAAGATGAGTAAAGAAAAGCTGCTAAAATCTCAGGGCTGAGTGTAATAGAAATGTTACTGGTGCCCACTCAAGAAAATCAACGAACAATGGGATGATGGTAATGATGATGACAGTTGAATTGTTTAACAAAATAGTTAAATTGTATTATTCTTATTTATTACATATAACTGTTATATAGTCTATATTATAATATATTGTATTCACTGTATCACTGTCATCCCATTGCTCATCTATTTGCTTGAGCGGGCACCAGTAACATCTCCATTTTGAGATTTGCTGCTACTGTTCTTGGCATATTGAATATGCCACGGGTAGCTTGCCAGGCTCTGCCATGTGGGAGAGATACTCTCAGTAGTTTGTCAGACTCTCCGAGAGGGATGGAGGAATTAAACTCGGGTCAGCCGCATGCAAGGCAAAAGCTCTACCCACTGTGCTATCGCTCCAGCCTCTATATTAAGATATATTGTCCTACTTAAGGCAAAATATATTCTTCATATATATATGCATATATATATATATTGCTTTTTGGGTCACACCCGGCGATACACAGGGGTTACTCCTGACTCTGCAATCAGGAATTACCCCTGGCAGTGCTCAGGGGACCATATGGGAAGCTGGAAATCGAACCCGGGTCGGCCGCGTGCAAGGCAAACGCCCTACCTGCTGTACTATCACTCCAGCCCCAATTCTTATTATCTTTAGATGGAAAGGAAGCTATCTATGTTTTTATATTTTTAATTAGTTATTTATTTTTAAAATTGAATCATTGTGAGATAGACCCTTACAAAGCTGTTCATGATTAGGTTTCAGTCAGTGTTCTCAATATCCATCCCTCCACCAGTGCACATTTCCCAGCACAAGTGTACCAAATTTCCCTCCTATCACCACTTCCCCCACTTCCAGCCTGCCTTTATGGCAGGCACTTCTCTCTCTCTCTTTCTCTCAATGAGGCTATATACTGATGACTGACTTTATAAAAGACTATTTCAGTTGCTCATGTTTTAAATCTTAGCCCATTCAATGTAGTTAAGTGGTACTTCACTGAGGTTTTAACTACTATAGTTTTTATTTCTGACCCAGTCAGAGATATTAATATTCCTGTACTTCTTTAAAATTCTGATTCATTGTTTATCCCTTCATCATGCGGATATAAAATTTCTTATTTTGAAAAACAGACTATCAGCAGTGGAAAAAAAAATTTCTTAAGTGCTGACAGTATTCTCTTTCCAGGTTTTAATCTGTAATTGAACTCAGTTAGGGTATTAGAGAAACACCCTAAAGATCAAAGTCAAGATAAACAAGCTAAAGGAATATCTGCCTTTAAAAACAATTCTAATATGTACCCTAATAGAAATGAGAATACCCAAGAGAGAACTGCAAGGGTCCACTCAAGTATTCTGCTGAACATTAAACAAGGTATGTATGTGAGGAAAATATTGAGGTCAAGGAAAGAACCACCATGAAAGACAGGAAGTAACTATCCTGTACCCAAAAAGGAAATGACAGTGCCTATTCACTACAGACAGATTGGAAAAAGCTCATCGTTCAAGGGAATTAGGCTAAGTACACACTTGAGGGTTTCATTACTAGTGGGAACTAATTATTCCTAGAATGACCATTTCCAGTATGGCAATTAACAAATCTAAAAAAGCAAGAATGGAAATGATCAAAACTGTTTACACATAACTGTATCTCAGGAAAAAACTAAAGACTACTTATGTAAGGAAAAATACAAGCAAAGAAACAAAGCAAAATTCACAATATCTGTTATTTAATTTGAGCTTGCCAGGTCTATTAGGAAAATGGAAATATAACCAATCGTGAGGAGAAAAACTAATATATTAAAGCTAACTCAGATCTGGAAAGCAGGTCAAGGCTTTCAGAAGTTATTGTTACTAGGGCATGGGGTGATGGGGTGGAGGCGTTCACACCCTGCAGTACTGGTTTACTCCTGCCTCTCTCCTCAGAGATACTCCTGACATTGCTCAGTGAACCATTTTATATTGCTCAGTGGACCATTTGCAGTGCTGGGGATCAAATCAGGATTGCTGCATGCAAAGCAAGCACCACCTTAACCCCATACTATCTTTTCTACCTCAATTCTTACCAGTTTTTATATGCTGGAAAAGTTAAAATAAGGACTGAAAAAAATGGGTTTTTTTAACATGCATATCAAACTTCCTGAACTAAAAATATAATATTAGAAATGCATTGATGAAATTAGTAGTAGATTAAGTACTGCAGAAAAGAAAAACAAACTTGGAAGACAGAAAAGGGAAACTTTTTTTTTTTAAATAAATTTATTTATTTTTAATTCATGAATCACCATGAGGGTACAGTTACGGATTTATACACATCTGTGCTTATGCTTCCCCCATACAAAGTTCGGGAACCCATCCCTTCACCATTGCCCATACTCCACCACCAGTAAACCCAGCATCCCTCCCATCCTCCCCAATCCCATCTCCCCCCACCCCACCCTGTCACTGTGGCAGGGCATTCCCTTCTGTTCTCTAAGGGAAACTTTTTTTTAATAAAAAGAGCATGAGTGATCTAAAATGAGTACTAAAAATTAAAAACCTTTGACCTGAGTACCACTAGGGTTGTCCCTAATGATTGCCAATGACTCAATAACCACTGAGCTTAAAGCACTGCTGGGAGTGGCACCAGGTTTCAGCACCAGCATGGCTTCTACTAAAGTTCAACTTTACACTATCATGAGCAACTAGAGCACTCGAGGGCATAAGAAATATGGAGAAATGATGACTAAATTGTTTTTCACATTTGATAAAATGATAAACTCACAAATATACAGACATCAATGAATACCTACCAAAATAAGAAAAATTACACTAAGTCACACTGCTATAAAATTGCCTGAAACTATTAATAAAGAAAAACCTAAAAGCAGCCAGAAACTCCCAAGATAAATATAATCTCAAACTCAAAGATTGGGAAATAATTTACAAGAAAATGGTAACTTGAAAAAGCACGTAGATACAGTCATGAAAAGAAATGAGAGTAGCGGGAAGATAGCTCAGCAGGCTGAAGCACATGCTTTGCACGGAGGAGCCCTGGGTTTGATTCCTGGCACAGTGTCCAAAACACTACCTGGAGTAATCCACAGGTACCAAATCAAGAATGCCCTGAGCACTGCTGAAATGGTCCCCAAAGAAAAGAAAAGAAAACAAATAAAAGTTATGAGCTAAGCATGGACATTATATAATGATTAATGACAGTATAAGAAAAAGATATGCTTATTAATACGTCTGCACCAACCAAATCACAAAGCTACTATTAGTAGAAATAAAGAGTGATAGTGACCAAAATGCAGTAATCATAGAGGATGTAATACCCTACTCGCTCCTATGGGCAGAATAAAAACATGGAAACAATTGTCTTAAGTGATGAGCACAACCAGATGGGCTTAAGAGACACTTATAGAACATTGCAGCCTTCCATCCCAAACAACTAAATTTGCTCTGTCTCAAGTGAACATTTTAAAAGATAGACCATATGCCGAGAGACAAAGCAAATTTCAATAAATTTATGAATGCGCAAATCATATCAAACATTTTTATGATTGCAATGCTCCAAAATTGGAAATCAGCCACAAAAAGAATCATTCCTCAATATGATATGTTAAACTATGATACTGAAGCTAGGTTTTTAATTTAACTGTTATCATAGGGGCTGGAGCCACAGTATAGCAGGCAGCGTGCTTCTCTTGCATACAAGATGCCCTGAGTTTGATCCCTCAGGATGGTCCTCATATGGTCCTCTCAGTCCATTATGATCAGGAGTCATCACTGAGCACAGAGACAGAAGTAAGCCCTGAGCACCACTGGGTATGACCTCAAACAAAAATAAATAAATAAGTGTTATAATAGTTTGGGTAAGAGGGTTACATTAGTGCCAAAGTATATGGTATTGATGTGCAAAGTAACTGTATCCCAATGCAATCAGAGTGTCCACAACTCCCCTCTACAGTCTGTACACTACCTCTAGTACAGTCATCATTCCCCTACTTCTTGTCTGAGTATCTGGTAATCAGTACTGTAATGCAAGGTCAAGGGTTTATGGTTCAATATTGTCTTTTCCTTGGCTAATTTTTTTTAATTTATTAAAAGGAAACCAGAAAAAACTAAAAGTTAGGAGACTAAACAGCTGCTTCTCTATAATCACCAGGTCAACAAGGAGTGTGAAACAGAAATTGAAAAGTACCTGAGGACAAATGAAAATAAAGACAAACGTCTTCAGAACCTAAAATATGCAGCAAAAGCAGTATTAAGTCAGAAGCTAACAGCTATGAAAGGTCCTTGTTAAAAAACAAGAATCCCAAATAAGCAATTTAAGCTTACACACAAAACAACTAGAATAAGGACAACAAACAAAGCCAAAAATTAGTGGAAGAAATAAAATAATAAATCACAGCAGAAGTAAATGAAAAAGAAACAAAAAAATGAAGCCAATAGATGGCTTTTCAAAAAGATAAACATTTTAGCTTGGTTAACAGAGAAAAGAAAAAATGTTTTTAACAAATTAACAAATAGAATCAGAAAATTGTAAAAAGAGAGAAATTAAAGCAGATAATATAAAAATACAAGAAATACAAGGAATATATCCTGTAGAGGTAAAAAAGTATAGTCGAAATGACATCTGCATTTCTATGTTCATTGCAGCACTGTTTACAATAGCCACAATCTGGAAAAAAACGGAGTGCCCAAAAACAGATGACTGGTTAAAGAAACTCTGGTACATCTACACAATGGAATACTATGTAGCTGTCAGAAAACATGAAGTCATGAAATTTGCATATAAGTGGATCAACATGGAGAGTGTCATGTTGAGTGAAATGAGTCAGAAAGAAAGAGAGACAGAAAGATTGCACTCATATGTGGAATATAAATAGCTGAGAGGTTCAAGCTTGCAATGATGCAATTTCTGGCAGATATTTCTCTGGACTTAGTTACTAAAATAGTAAAATACAGAAATTCAAAACCGTGTGGTTGCTAGTGCGGCTGCTTGACCTCATATCTCTTCACTCTCAGCAATGGAAAACAAATTATCAAATGCTTCCTTTTCAGCAGGTCCAACTTTAGGGGGGAGAAACTCCAAATAATAATAGTGAGGTTTTTTTTTTGCTTTTGTTGAAATATTGAATGTAATCAAAGTAAAATGAAAGTGAAATTTATCAGTTACACAGGCAGGGTGGAGGGCAGGTGAGGTAGGGGGCTGTGGGGGAGGTATACTGTGATTCTTGGTGGTGGAATATGTGCACTGGTGAAGGGATAGGTGTTCGAGCATTGTATAACTGGGACTTAAACCTGAAAGCTTTGTAACTTTCCACATGGTGATTCAATATAAGAATAAATTAAAAAATATATATGTAAAAAAAGAAATACAAGGATCATAAGAGGCTAATATGAAAAAATATATGCCAATAATATTGATAATCTAGAAGAAATGGATACATTTTTAGAAAAATAAAGTGCAGCAAGACTGAACCAAGAAAAAATGATAACCTGAAAAGACCATTCTCAAATATGAAAATTAAAAACATAATAAAATATCTCCACCTTAGCATTCAGTGAAAGGCTTGGCCTTTCCTGACTCACCAGGACTGGCCCTGCTTCTGAGCACCACTTGGGAGGTTTCCTCACAAAATATTCCAGCTTGAAAAAGAAGTAAAATGATTAATGTTTGCAGATGATCTGATAATATACAGGAGAAAATCCTAATGGCACCAATAAAAAATAAACCACTAGGAACAATGAGTACAGTAAAATAGCAAATTTAAAAATCAATATTCAGGGCCGGAGCGATAGCACAGCGGGTAGGGCGTTTGCCTTGCACGCGGCCGACCCGGGTTCGATCCCCGGCATCCCATATGGTCCCCCAAGCACCGCCAGGAGTAATTCCTGAGTGCAAAGCCAGGAGTAACCCCTGAGCATTGCTGGGTGTGACCCAAAAAGCAAAAAAAAAAAAAAAATCAATATTCAGGGGCTGGAGCAATAGCACAGCGGGTAGGGCGTTTGCCTTGCACGCGGCTGACCCGGGTTCGATTCCCAGCATCCTATATGATCCTCTGAGCACCGCCAGGGGTAATTCCTGAGTGCAGAGCCAGGAGTAACCCCTGTGCATCGCCAGGTGTGACCCAAAAAGCAAAAAAAAAAAAAAAACAATATTCAAAATTGGTTGCATTTATATATGTAAATAATAAGTGAGAAAACCAAAAATGTTAAAATGCCATTGGAAATTGGATTAAAAGAACTGAATAGATAGGAATAAATTTATCAAAAGATCTATATAACAAAAGTTATACTGTTACGATATAGGGAAAAAACATGAGAATTTGAAAGCTATTACATGTTGAGTGGGAAGTATATATAATTTTAAAATGCCCTATGATTCATAAATTAAATGCAATTGCTATCACAATTCCAATATTTTTAAGAAAATATAACAAAAGTCTAATGAATATATGGTGTTATAAAAGATCCAACACAGCTAAAGTGATCCTCAGATGAAGAAAAATGACCACTAACTGCATGGTTCCATTGATATAAAATGTCCAAAATAGGAAAATTTATAGAAATTAAATAGACTAGTATCTTCTCAGAGTCTCAAGGAGAGTGCGGCTGGGAAGTTACTACCAATAAGTGTGAAGTTTCTTACACAAGTAACAAAAATTAGTGTTGATGGCTGCATAACTGTGGACAAATCTCTAAACTCCTTATTTAAAACTCATAAAATCTATGGTATGTAAGTGTATATTTGAAAAATGCTCAAAAATAAATGATAGAAATACATTTTGGAAGGCATAAAAAAAGGAAACAGTGTCATAAATTATATAAATATATAAATACTATGTATATTATTATATAAATATATAAATATAAATAAATTATATAAATATATAAATACTACGTATAAAATATAAGCTAAAATTGCATGTAAATGTTCAAAAACATATTTATTTGATAAAAAGGAAGATCAGCTACCTGCTGCCTACAAGAAGCATAATTTAAAAATAGACTGATTGAACGCTTAAAATCTTATACTATACTAACACTAATAAAAAGAACTCATAAGTGATTATATCAGTAATAGAAAGATAATAGATTTTAGACCAAAGAGGGATGTTATTCCATAATTTTAAAAAGATCTTCTCTTGGAATTTTTTCCTTTACATTTTTTGTTGTTGATTTTTGTTTTTGTGTTTTGGTTGTTGTTGTTTTAGGCTTTTGGGTTACACCCTACAGAGCTCATGACTTACTCTTGGCTCTATGATGGGAGATCACTTTTGCTGGGCTTGATGGACTACATATGACCAAACCCAGGCCAACCTATTACAAGGCAAACAGTGTACCCACTGTATTATCTCTCAGGTCCTATGAGACATTTTTTTTTTGTTTTTGCTTTTTTGGTCACACCCAGTGATGCACAGAGGTCACTCCTGGCTCATGCACTCAGAAATCACCCCTGGTGGTGTTCAGAGGACCATATGGGATGCTGGGATTCAAACCCGGGTCGGCCGCGTGCAAGGCAAACGCCCTACCCGCTGTGCTATCACTCCAGCTCCCATGAGACAAATTTTTAAAGGGAATATAATACTCCTAAACATGTGTGTGTCTACTAACAGAGTTTCAGTACTTGATTCAAAAATGAGAGCATTATAAGAATAATAAATTGTTGGACTTTTGTTTTTTAATTTATTTCTCTAAGATGGTTACAATTTTGAAAGCATTCCCCAGAGGTCTGATAATGTTTCAGCAGGTTGGGTACTTGCCTTGTACAACTGAGACTTAATCCCCAGCATCATCTATGGTTCCCTGAGCCCATCAGAAGTGATCCCAGAGCACAGAGACAGGAGTAAGTACTCAGTACCATGAGGTATAGCCAAAAAAAAAAAAAAACACTCCTCAAATTCTCACCCTCTTCCATATATGCCCTTTATAGTTCTTTGGCAATACTTTAAGGTATCATAAAATTTCACTCCCATTATTAAGTTATGTTATATGATAAATGTGGAGAGGGTTGGCAGATACAATTATAGTCACATATCAAGTGACTTGAATAAGATGAGCTTGGCCAATTCCTCCAAATCTTAGATAAAACCAGTCTCAACTGATACTTTGATTTTTTTGCAATCTTTCTTAAGACTTTGAGCAAAGGATCAGCTAAGCTACCCCCATATCCCTGATGGAAAACAGGTAATGAATGTGGGCTGCCCTAAGTTTAATGTGTAGCATACATGCTATGCAGATAGTAAACTAATACACTTCCTCTCAATAAGCATAGACAGAAAATCAGCAAGTATATTGTTTGGTCTGGTCTTGGGATCTCACCAGCTGTGCGAAGGGCTTACTTCTGGCTCTGCACTCAGGGATCACTCCTGGTGTGGATCAGGGACCATACGGAGTGTTAGCAATTGAACCTAAGTCAGCTGTGTGCAATACAAGCAACTTATCCACTATACAATTGCTCTGACCCCAAGAATATTATAAAACAACACAAAAATTCAGTAATCATACTTCAAATAGGTTTAGGTAAGTGAACAAAATAAATGCAATTAGTCTATTTAAGTATTTTTAAATGCAACCACTATAGAAGATAATGTACTTCTATTTTAGGGTTCTAAACTGGATGGTAATACTATCAAATATTTCCTCTATAAGCTGACAATACAAAGCTATCTCTTAGCCTGATGTCAATGAATGTCAGAAGATGAATCATTGCTTGTGGAAACCAATTTATTTAGTCACTTTGAACCACTGTTATTTATTACTTGTCAGCACATGCTGTTAGTTTAATTAAATATAAATATCTGAAGTTCTCTCTTCTTTCCTACCTCTATTTTAAAAAAAGAAGTGATACAATTTTAAAACATTGAAAGTATATTTTGTACAAATTTAAGATATTAAAATTTTGTTAAAGTTTATAATGTTTACATTAAACATTTTACAACAAAGGAAAGACTACTGATTTGATTACACTTAAATGCTTAAAGGGACTAGATACAAATATATAAAATGAAAACTTTCAGGCTAATTCAAATACAGACATTTGAAGCAAGGCACTTGGAGGAAGTGATATTGCTAGCCTGCACTACATTGTGGGGAGGCTGGTGATAAAGTCACAACTAAGGAAATGTTTATATCTTTGATTGTAGTGTGATTATACTCTTTCAGATGTTACAATGCTTGCATTTATTATATACAAATATATATTTTACTTTGACCATACTACACGATTCGCATCACTTAAATGTGTTCATCATAAACAAACAACTTGCTTCTATTGCACAGGAGACATATAGAGGAATATGTTGTCATGGGGAAAAAAGATATTTGGAGACTCTATTAGGAGAATAATATTAAACATTGTAAATGTGCATCTACCCTTGCCAAACATAAAAGCCTGTTATTTTTAATTACGTTTCTCATCAAATTTATATCTTTAAAGTGTCAAACATAGTCCACCAGTTCTGGAGCTAATTTCAGCTCTCAGTAATAAATATATATGACTTTTCAAAATACGTTGAAGTTTACCACACATTTTCCACATATTATTGTTCCTGCAAGTATAAATTACCTCTTTTTCAGCAAACTTAAAGAGTTTAACTACAACAAAAACTCAAAGTAAATAAACAGGGATATGGCAGTGGGCTTCTAGTAGCTGCCTAAAGAGCATGCCTCATTTATCCAGTTAAAGAAAATTAACTTCCTGTAAAATCTTAGGGCAAAACATTTTAAAAAACACTTCTGTTTACAACAAAACTTTTTGTACAAATTGCACATGAACTCTGTTTCGTGATTCATCGTTAGAAACATTATCTACGTTCTAGTGTGATACTAAAAGCCAAAAAAGAAAAAAAAAAAAAGCAAACCCCTCCTGAGTGTTAGAATTTTCCCAGGTACTAGGTTCAAAGGACTAGTCTACAGATCACTAGAGCTTTCAGTGCAATCCATCATCTCTTCCTTTTGTATGTGCATTTCCTGCAATCTCACATATGTCCCAGCTGTCTCTCACATATGCCCCTTCCAACCATCATCCATTGGATTGGCATGATCAGTAATTAGTCTAGGATACTGTTGTAATTTCCTGATCGTATGTGATAATCTTGAGTTTCTTTGTGGACTGGAGCGATAGCACAGTGGGTAGGGTTAGATTCCTCCGTCCTTCTCAAAGAGCCCGACAAGCTACCGAGAATATCCCTCCTGCACGTCAGAGCCTGGCTAGCTATCCGTGGCGTATTTGATATGCCAAAAACAGTAACAACAAGTCTCATAATGGAGATGTTACTGGTGCCCGCTTGAGCAAATCGATGAACAACGGGGACGACAGTGCTACAGTGCTTCTTTCCATGTGTGTGGAGCTGGGGTGGTGGGGAGGGGAGTGGTTTTAGGTTACTCCTGGTGATACCCAGGGACTATTCTCAGATCTGTGCTGGGGAGACTGGCCCCAAATGGTGGTTGGTGGGATCATGTGCTGCCAGCTGTTTGAACCCAGGCTAGTTGCATGATATCTTTCCTACTGAGTGATAGCAACTCTATGGTTTGTCTGTTTGTACAACCACATTTCCACCATACTGTTGTAATTTTTCATTCCTTGTATTTTCACTCCCTATAAACTTACCAACACTGAAGAGAATATGATGCAATGTGTGTATGTTGCTAATTTTTTTCCACTGTACTGGGGATCTAATTTAGCTTTCATGCATGCAAGGCATGAACTTCGTTTATAGCTGATAAAATAAATTATTATTTTAGAAATATAGCAAAAGAGCCAATAGATTACATCTAGTGTGATGCTTCTCTGTGCCTTCCTCTTTTCTTCAAATTTTTTTGAACAAAAAATAAAAATTTGCAAAAAAATAAAAATAAAAAGGAGTACACAATTCTCCAAATATGAAATTAGGAAACAGGGACTGGGTTGATATGACAGAAGTAGGGTGCCTGCCTTGTAAGCAGCTAGCCTGGGTTCAATCCCTGGCACTTCATATGTTCCCTGAGCCCTCCAGGAGTGATCCCTGAGCAGAGTCAGGAGTAACCCTGAGTACTGCTAAGTGTGGTCTAAAGAACAAAAATTAAAAACAAAAACAAAAAAATGAAGAAAGAAAAAAAGAAAGAAATTAAGAAACAAAGCGCGTGCGCACACACACACACACACACACACACACACACAAAGACAAATAAAAAACCTTTGACGGGCTGTTGAGACAGAACAAGAGCTACGGGAGTACCTCAGTTCAGTCCCCGTCACCTCATACCCCTCCTACATTGCCAGATGTGACCTCAATGGTTCTCAGCACCAGAGGGTTTGATCAGAAACGCATCCTTGGGCCCTATGTTTAGTTGCCCAGTGGGCTAAGTCACCAGAAATGGTCCCCAAGCACTGAATGGTAAGTTCCCAAAAACAAAACAACAAAACAAAACAAAAAACCCCTGAGTTCAAAACAAAATAGAGTTCATGTATACTTTTAATAATTTCCACTGAAGCTCTGAGAAAAAAATAGCAGTGAGAAATTTAGTATTTGACTGTTATGCTCCAAAATTATAGGGGGAAATGCAGGCAGTGGCTTGACCAAAGACTTTAATCTTTTCATGTAATACACAAATACTAATTCAAAATTGAAATCTTAAAAAAAAATAAAAATAAACAATTATTTGCATAAGTTTGGTGGTGCTTTGGACTAGATCTTTACGATCCCATCCAATTGAAAATTCTCCAGGATTATAATATTTTCAAGTATCTAGTAATGACTAACAAAGGTGGGAGAAATGGCTCAAGTTTAGGAGCACATGCACAGCACGTGGAAGACCCTGGGTCAATCCCCTGCACTGCCCACTCATGGCCCTCAGTAACTACTGGGAGTGGCCATGATGGATGCTGACCCATGACAAGTCAAGCTCTACTAGGAGAGGACCAAGAGACCACTGCTGGGTTAGGGGGAAAAAAGATAAACAAGCTTTACATACATTTTAACAACCATTTGTATTTCTTAAATGTGTAGTTGAGAGTACAACAAAAACCTCTTTAAAAATAGATCTTGTTTTGGGGCTGGAGTGATAGCACAGTGGGGAGGGCGTTTGCCTTGCACGTGGCCGACCCGGGTTCGATTCCCAGCATCCCATATGGTCCCCTGAGCACCGCCAGGAGTAATTCCTGAGTGCATGAGCCAGGAGTAAGCCCTGTGCATTGCTGGGTGTGACCCAAAAAGCAAAAAAAAAAAAAAAAAATAGATCTTGTTTCAAAGTAGTTAGTTAAAGAACAAATGCACAGCACAAAAACCTCCTTAAAAACAGCCCTCATTTCAAAAAGCTAAAGAACAAAATGCAGGGTAGGAAATGATAGCAAAACAAAAGAATTAATGAGATGGAAGACAATGGGGAAGAAAAGCAGCCTAAAACGATGTCTGAGGCAATCTACTTCAAAGAAACCAGGATTGTGGTAGCTGCAGCCCTTGGTTTCCAAGCCGTATGGCAGGCCTACCAGATCTAATTAGAAGCTTCATCTTCCAACCGTATAGCCAATAGAAGCAAGTAATTTCAAATTAACTCACAGTAAAATATGCTTAAGATCAATAACTCAGGGCCCAGGAAGATAGCTCAAAGAGTTTGTGTGCAAGTGTTGTATGCAGGAGGCCCAGGTTCTTTCTCCAGAACCCGTAGTCTCCTGAGCACTACTGGAAGTGACCCTGAATTGGGAGTAGCCCCCAAGCACTACTAAAGGTGGTCTCCTCCCCCCAAAAGATTTGACAACTCAAAATGTCTTCATACTTTGAAGAACTATAATTCACAATTTTCTGAATTCCAGAAATGTTACCTTAAGAGGTTCATTTGGGGGAATTCAAAATATAATAATCAATGAAATGAGTATCTTTAGCAAATTTTTTTAAAAAATTAACATTAGTTATAACTATTAAAATACATTTCTTGTCACAGATTGATGCAAATATACCTAGTGCTAATTACTGATTTCACTTAACATGAAAAATAGTTTCAGAAGACTACTTTTGCAGTTTTGAAGACTACTTACGTTAAAGTTCACATTAAAATCTAACAAGAAACTATGAAATACAAAGAAAAAAAGAACATCTTAAAGCATATATAAAAAGAGAAATTTGATTGTATGGACATTTGTTAAAAATGTCCTCCTTGTTCTCCATAGTTTTCTAATCAGATGACCAGAATATACAGTTTAGTCTTTGGGTCCTCATCCTATGACTACAGCACTTGCCTATAAGTCATGTGATGCAAAACCTTTTTGCAGGCTTAAGAATGCATAAGAAATCTGTCAGTTTTTAATGTTAATGACAAGATCAATCGAACATAAAATTTATATTTTAATACAAGTTTAGGATTTGATTCCTCCGTCCCTCTCAGAGAGCCCGGCAAGCTACCGAGAGTATCCTGCCCGCACAGCAGAGCCTGGCAAGCTACCCGTGGTGTATTGGATGTGCCAAAAACAGTAACAACAAATCTCACCATGGAGACATTACTGGTGCCCACTCGAGTAAATCGATGAGAAATGGGATGACAGTAATACAGTGATACAGATGTATTTAAACATCTATATTACAAGTAAATAAGATAAACATAATAGACTTTCCCTCCTTTTCTTACAGAGGGGGTGCTGAGGGAGGGAGATTTGGGTCATATCCATTGGGCACCAGAGGACCATTATGTGGTGCCAGGGTTCGGGTTGGGGGTCAGCTGCATGTAATGCAACTGCCTTACCTTCTTTCTTATCTTTCCAGCCCTTATAGAGGCTTCTTCTTTTTTTTTTTTTTTCACGTGTAGAGGCTTCTTTAAAAAAAAAAAATGACCAAGAACAGAGCTTCCATATGACCTAGCAACACCAGTTCTTGGAATCCATCCAAAGAACACAAAACATTAATTTGAAAAGATACATACACACCTATATTCACTGCAATACTAAGTACAATAGCTAGAAGATGGAAGCAGGCACGGACATAAGAATGGATAAAAAGGCTGTGGCATATACACTCAATGCAATATTGCACAGCTATAAGAAATGATGAGCTCTTGCAACGAAAGGACGGGAACTGGGTTGTACCATGTTAGTGAAATAAACTAGAGGGAAATGCTAATATAACAGGTGATCCCACGTAACAAAACAAGGGAAAAGACAAAATCAAATGATGACAAATCCTTAATCTTGGATTACAAAATAGAGATTAGCCAGGACAGCAGAGTGCGGTGGGAAAAAATCGAGACTGATTAGAACTAATAGAAGGACAGATATTGGTGGAGGATACTGGGCTTCGGTGGAGGTCATCATCATCATCATCATCATCCTGTCGATCATCAAATTTCTTGAGCGGTCTCAGTAACGTCTCCATTCGTCTTAGCCCTGAGAATTTTTAGAATTTTTTAGAATAGAGATTTTACTCTGTCCTTCCCAATGGTGCCACATTGGAGGCTCTTTTAGGGTCAGGGGAATGAGACTCATCATTGTTATTGGTTTTGGCATATGAATATGGTGGAGGTCAGGCAAACTAATTTCACATCAAGATCATAAATGTTAACACTGTTGCAAACATGTTATCTTTACTACTATAGCAATAGCAATAAAAATAAACCATCATGCCTGGAGCTAACGAGAGGATCCAAAAAAAAAAAAAAAAGAATACTGGAGCACATGTTCTGCATGTGGGAAGGAGCAGAAGGAAAAGAAAAATAGAAAAGACAGGAGGAAGGAAAATACATTTTAAAACTATTATTACATATCAACATCTTACTAACAGAATTCCAGAAAGAGATGAGCAGAAGTGAATAGAGAAAACAGACGTACAGAACCTATACATATAGACAACACAGGGATTAAGCCTTCCTTGCATGTGGCTGACCCTGGTTTGATCCTGGCCCTCCATGCTACCCCTGAGCACTATATGTTCCCCAAACATATCAGGAGCAACCTCTAATCAGAGCTGTGAGTACCCCCCACTCCCAACACTAATTCTTATCCCCCTCCTCCAAAAAACCCTTATTCAATGGGGCTGGAGCGATAGCACAGCAGGCATGGAGTTTGCCTTGCACGAGGCTGACCCGGGTTCGATTCTCAGCACTCCATATGGTCTCCCGAGCACCGTCAGGAGTAATTACTGAGTGCAGAGCCAGGAGCAACCCCTGTGCATCACCGGGTGTGAGGGTGTGACCCCCCCAAAAAAAAAAACCTTATTCAAGAGTTAACACTTTAAAACCTCTCCAAATGACATGAATTTCTCCACAGTTCACCAAAGATTAACTCAAAGGATGAGAAAAAAAGTCAACTTCTGACACAAAATTTCAGAATACTGCGAATAAAGATAAGATGCTAACAGTTTCCAAAAAAGAAACAAATAGGACACACATTAGTGTCAAGAATCAAAATGACAAATAACTTCTCAACAGCTTCAGTGAAAATTGGAAATGCAATGCTATAAAAATTCAGAGGGACAATGATTTTCAGCCTTTTGCCGATATTAATATTCAGATAAAGTTTCGGTGGAATTTATGGATGGAATTGAGTCATGCTGAGTCACACCAATTAATCAAAAGAATTTGTTCATGCATTCTTTCACAGGAAGCTGTTGGGAGTGGCACACCATCAAAATGAGAGAATAAAGGAAAGGAGGAAGACAAAGGAATCAGGAGATCCAATATGAGAGAAGTGAGGAACCAATTTAGATTAGTATCCTGAGCTGAAAAATAATTTTTTTTTTTGGTTTTTGGGCCACACCCAGTGATCTCAGGGGTTACACTCAGCTCTGAACTCAGGAATTACTCCTGGTAAATACACGATTGGCAGGCAGAGCGATAGCACAGCGGGTAGGGCACTTAGCCGACCCAGGTTCGATTCCTCCATCCCTCTCGGAGAGCCTGGCAAGCTACCAAGAGTATCTCCCCCACACGGCAGAGCCTGGCAAGCTCCCTGTGGCATATTTGATACGCCAAAAACAGTAACAACAAGTCTCACAATGGAGACGTTAGTGGTGTCCACTCGAGCAAATCGCTGAACAATGGGATGACAAGTACACAGGGAACCATATGGAATGCCAAGATTGAACCCAGTTGGCTACATGCAAGGCAAGCACTCTACCTACTGTACTACCTGGCCAGCCCCAAGAAAGAATTTTCTAAAAGAAAAACAAAATTATAAGATGTGACTCAATTTAATGAGAAGAGATGACCAATTCTGGAAGGCATTTGTTAGAACATAAATTTACCACATAAAACCTAAGTATAAAGTAATTACTTTAATATCAAAACTTTAGAACAAAAAAGTCAAAAAGGAAACAACATCTCATAAAGCACTAATTCTAAACAGTGTATTTACCAAACTGTCCTGACAATAAAAACTGAGACGGGGAAAGGAAAAAATAAAACAAAACTGGATTGTTTATACCCAGCAATATTAAGGGATGAAGAGAGATCATACATACTGAGAGAGATCGTACATCAGGTAGGGCACTTGACTTGAACACGGCCTACCCAGATTCGATCCCACGCTCCTCTTGGAGTTCTTCCTGAGTCTCAGAAGCCGTGATCCCTGCGTGCAGAGCCAGGGAAAGCTCCGAGCAGAGCCGGGGCGCGCCCCGTCCCCACCCAACCAACAAAACCAAACCAAACTGAAGATTGTTTTGTTTTGAAAGGTGAGAAAGGGAGAAAACAAATACTTGAACTCAAAGCACTTCCATAAATTTTCAAGTTTTAGGGGATTTGATACTGTAATCATAGAGAACCATAACAGAAAGACATTTTATATAGTGGTCAGCAATTTATTTCTCTTGTTTTATGGTTTTAGAGCCCAGGGTTACAGAGCTGGTTTGTGTAAAATTAGACCCTCTGCTCTTGACTTGTCTCATTAGCTCACAAACCATTTTAAAATAATGACTCAAGGGACAGTGAGATAGCTCAGTGGACTGAAGGCATGTGTGGGTTTGATCCCTGGTACCACCTGGTTCCCCAAGAACTGTCATGAGTTATCCCTGAGCACTTAATTGCCACTTGGAGATGGCCAAAAGAACAAACAAAAAAATAATGACCAAAGAAATACACGTTTTCAGTTCCTGTTGATATATTTATTAGCAGGCTCTTGTTTTTAAAAAGAAGTCTAGGACCACAGAGATTGCCCCAAAGTCTGGAGAGCACGCTTTGCATGAGGGAGGCCTGGTTTGATCCTTGGCACCATACAGTGCATTAAGCACCACCAGGAATGACCCGAGCATTGAGCCAGCAGTAGCCCCTGAGTACCGCTGAGGTGTGGCCCCCAAACAAAACAAAATTAAACAGAGTTTAGGTCAATGAAGTGGCGCAAGGAAAGAGCTCAATTGCTTAGCATACATGAGGCCCTGGGTTTGATCCCCTGCACCAAAATAAGGAGGTAAAAGAGGGCATCTACTGTAGGTAAAAATAACATGCTAAAACACCTAGCAGTTTGAATTACCCTACACTTCTACTTTTGTTTTGGGACCACACCTGGCGGTGCTCAGGACTTACTCCTGGCTCTGTGCTCAGGGAGCACTCCTATTTGGGCAGGGAGGACCATATGCAGTGTCAGGGACAAACCAGGATCCCAAAACTATGTCGCCAGTCCCTCTTACTTTTTTAGCAATTAGATATAACAAAGGAGAAGCATAACTAAAAGTTCTTTTGTGATGAAATACAATTGAGAATTTTACATTTTGGCTGCCATCTATTGTCAGCCCAAATTGGGAATTCACTCATGCTCTATCTACCTTGAAAATGGCATTAAAAACTGCAATTTATTGCAATTTGTACTACTAGTTAAACGGTTCAGAACATCTTCATTCAGCTCATCATAACCTGGAATCTTCACATTTTGCTTTATTAAAATTTTGGCAATAATTTTATAAAGGGAGGATATGCTGAGTGTTTTAAGAAAACGTTGGTTTCAACAAAAGGATGTGAGGGTTTCAGTTAATTCTAGTGACGGGTTTTTAGGACAGGCCTGACTGTGGACCAGAGGGAATATTGAAAAGTGGGCCAAAGGCTGAATGTGGGAGATACATTACTATCAATTGCCATCTATCATAAAGATTTGGGTCTGTACTAGTCAAATACCAGAATTTAACACGGAATGGAAAACTAGGTTGCTTTTTTTCACATTCTTACTTTCTCAAAAGTAGAAATTTTGTTTATTTAGAAGCTGTGCCAATATTTTATATAGCAGTCTCTTTCACACTGTAATTTATACCATTCCATGCCCCTGAGTTTGAGATTCTGAACAAGACTAAACATTTTTGAGTCAGTCAATAAATATCTGAGGGCTGATGATTTCAATGACAGCATCAGATCAATATATGGTATTTCCTCATTACTTAGGCAATTCTAAAACAAATTTATTCCTAGTCTCTAAATCTATTCACTTTCAAAACATTTTCAGGTCTTTCAATGTTAAAAAAGGTTAAAAAAATAAAATGAAAAGTTTATGTTCACAGTAAGACCCTAAACAGCTCTAATGTGTCCATCTTTCTCGACATACATCCACTCTAGTCAGTCAAGTGTCCAACCAGCACATTGCCCATAAAGTTAGGGACTTTAGTCAGCTACAGAGCACTCAGACTTTTCACTACCCCTATATATTTAATCACTCAAATGAAGTTCACTGCATTTGTAAATAGGAAGGAGCAATAGGTTTATCTTGCTATTTTAACTTTAGTTTACTTTTGGAGTAAGAATTGTTTTGCTATAATCACTTTTATCTTGAATTCGTAACAAGGAGAACTTACTATTTAAATCAGGTGTTGACCAGCCTAAGAGAATTTCAAAGATACAGGCCTCTGTGCTTCATTATAAATTCAGGCGTGTGTGTGTGTGTGTGTGTGTGTGTGAATGACAGAAATACTTAATAGTCAACAAAAATAATGAATTTATAACTGTAATTCCAGTGTTTCATAAATATACCCCATTACCATGAGAAAGTCCCTAAAATTTACACATTAACTAAGCGAGTTAATTCCTGCAAGTTTTATTATGAGGAAAATCCTCATAAATTAGTAAAGAATGGCTTAAAAAAAAGTATACTATATCTGTATACAAATATAAAAATAACACTTTCTGTTTATTCAGTTTATATTTTAGAAAAAAACTTAATTTTTCTATCTAAATTAATTTTGCAATCAAACAACAATTAAGTAATGGGGCAAAAAGCATTTGTGACTGTGGCAGGATGTTAATTTATTTACAAAAACGATACAAAATTAGATTAATTATAACACCAATTTATCAAAGCTTCCTGAAATTAATTTTGCTTTTGGAAATGTATCAAAAGTCTTCAGCTTCAGGATGACAGTCTTTATTATTTTTAATTCATGGAATTATAGCACATCAAATCTTCAAGCAAAAACACCAGATGAAAGCCTGTATGATAAAATATTCTCATTTTCCTGATAGCTTGGAATGTAAATGAAAATGTGTTCCCTTTTTATTGAAGGAAAAACCTGAACAGTATCCAGTAATATCAAATACTTGTTAGATTGGTTTGTCTCCTGGAATTAAAGCTGTGTGATTCTACATTGTTAAAAACTGCCTTAAATTAAATCCTTTTCTTTTATTAAAAAAAGTTTTTATCAAGGATTTTAGCTAAGTCTTATAACAGAAACTATTACCCATATTTTAAAGAACATAAATCCATACCCAAAGACAGGAACTTCAAGACAGTGCATATTTCAAGAGTACAACGTAACTAATTTTTTTTTTAATTGTTGACATAGCTAGAGGCAATACTTTAATAGTCCCTTGCAAACCATAGACAGCCTTAAGAACAACATGCTTGGTCAATTTTTCTTAACCTTTCAGATTGGGGGCCGAAACATTTAAAACTAAGGAAAAAATATGACTCTTTGCTAATGGCTTTTCCGATATCAACTTGCAGGTTTATAAATACTCATCTAACAAAGGAGACAGGTTATCCAATGACATTTGCCGTGAATTCATAAAACAGTAAGACAGAACGTGAAATAACAACAACAAAAAGGTGTTTTTCAGGGCTGTTTTTCTAATAGGTGTTGTAAGAGAAATATCGTATAAGACCCAAAATAAACTTCAGATACAAAATTATATGGCATGGCTTTGTTCAATACACCTAGGGTTCGGATTCAAGTTAAATAACTAGGCGGTTTTTTTAATGTCACCAGCCTTCATGAGGGCTTTGATAGCTCTTGCCCTCATCTCAAGTTCGAGCAGCTCCAGCTGCTGTGCGGAAGGCTGAACATCTTCGGGCGGAGGGACGGGCAGGGTGGCTGCTTTGGGTTCCTTCGTGTTGGATTCTGCCAGTCCCAGAATCTCATTCACACTTTTCTCAATGTCCTTCTCCAGGTCATCTATGGGGCCAGCTTCACTCTGGACTGTACTCTCCGGGACCTCCGGAGCAGCTGCCTCCTCGTTACAAGGGCCTTCGATGTCGCTGTCGTAAGCATCTGCATTGATACTGAGTACATCACTATCTTCTTTGCCTGGAATGAACACAAGGAGGAAAGAAAGCATTCAGGCCGTGGAGCTTTATCTCTGACCCCAATATAAAAGTTGCAGATACAGAATGAAAGCAAACACACCTGTAAGAATCATTAATCATATCACAAGGCTGACCTGAGTTTGATCCCCAGTGCCCCTTGTGGTCCCCCGGGCCTACCAGGAATGACACTAAGTGCAGAGCCAAGAGTAAGCCCTGAACACTGCAGGTATGGCCCCCAAACAATGAAGAATTATTAATCATAAACACTGTGAATAATAAAAAGCAAAAAGGGGTTTTAGAGGCCAGAGTCATAGTACAGTGGTAGGGTGTTTACCTTGCATGCGGCCAACTGAGTTGATCTCAGACACCCCATATGGTCCCATGAGCCCACCAGGAGTGATCCCTGAGCACAGAGCCAGGAATACGCCCTGAGCACAGAAGAGTGTGGCTCAAAACACACACACACACACACACACACACACACAGAAAAGGAATATGCCCTGAGCACAGAAGAGTGTGGCTCAAACACACACACACACACACACACACACACACACAGACACACAGACACACACACAGAGAAAAGTTTTTAATATACGCCTGTGTGTGTGTGTGTGTATGTGCGTGTTCGTGCGTGTGGACTTTGCTAAATCTATAATGTTCTTGTTCTGCTGGCTAAAGAAAATATGAGTACTACATATATGTCAAAATTATCAATCTGATAAGTGAGTTTTCAAAGCCAAAAGACATACCCAGAACATATAACAACTAAATGCTGAATTGCCGTGAAAGACTGCAAACTGGACATACACATCATATGCCCTTCCCTACCAAGAATCCATGGAGGTGGCCGAAAGAATACTTAGAAACAAAAACACAGCAGCAGGGGAGGCTCAGCGGCCGGAGTCCCGCCCGCACACCCGGGAGCATTTGCTACTGGAGATCCTGGTACCACAAGCTACCCCAGAAGCACCACAATTGAAGAGTTCCAAGACCCATAACCAGTTACTGGAGCCCCTGGTGAGCACGACAGCCAGAATCTTACGTGAGCACCACCGCTGAAGTGTGCAGCTCCCTGTGAGGAATGTGAGACCGAAGTGAGGAGCATGGTCCAAAATAACAGCATGGGACTGTGACCCAAGTGAGCACAAGGAAATGTGTGCGCATGGCAACTTGTCTCATGACAACAATAACAAAGGAAAGGGAAGGAAGGAAGCAGCATAAAACTAAAAAAATGTGGCTAAAACTAACTAGCTTTGATTTTTCCTACGTGAAACACAAAATGGACATATCAAAACGAGAAAAAAAAATCACCAAACTTAGCTCAATAAAAATCCAAGATCTAAGATCAAAAACTCTAAGGCAAGGGCAGAATATTTAAAAAAAAAAAAAAAAAGAAAGAAAAAGAGAAAAAAAGAAAAAAAGGCAAACAAAATTTTTTGAAAGGAATGTTCAAATATCATAAAGAAAAACTGAAAATCTAGGAATAAATGAAAAGTCATTCCAAACAATATGAAATACAAAATATCAATACTCTTAAAATGTGCTTCAACTTTACTTTTTGATTCCACCTTTCCCTTCCCTGAGCTTCCACTGCTGCCACTGCTAGCTTGTGGCAATTCCCAGGGGTCACTCGCAAGCCGGGGGCCCTGGTACATGCTGGGAGCAGGCTGCAGGGATCACAGTGCTGTTCGCACACACGCTCAGAGAGAGACCACTCCTTGCCCACGGCCCTGAAACATGGCTCTGGTTATGGTGCTCACTGGGCTTGTTCCCGTGTGTGGTGTCACACGCAGCTGGCCGTGGTGCAGCAGGAAATGCAGAGAGCGGAGCAGCAGCGGGGCCCGACACCACGCTCTGTGCATGGAGCGCCAGGCCTCGGCCCTGCCATGGCGGGCGCAAAGCCACTGAGAAGCCACTCAACCTAATTTCTAATCAGAGGAAGGCAAGTTCACGGTAATGAAACTTTTTATTTGGCAAAAGTCAACATTTATCCATATGAAAATTAATTTTTAAGATAAAATAAGAATAAGTAAGGTAACTGGCGAGTCAAAAAGCAGATAAAGACAGTAAGAAGCCAAGTGACAGTGCAGAGGGCAGGGCCCAGTTGCCAGCCCCCTATACAGTCCCCCAGGCACTGCCAAAAGGGATCTCTGAGTGCAGTCCTGAGCCCTGAGGACCGCTGAGTGTGGCCTTAACCCCCCCCCGCCCCCAAATAGTGGCAATTATATATTAATATTAAAAGTAACAGTCAACTGAGACAAAATATTTGCTCATACACATTTACTGAACGATTAATATCCAAGATATGTAAAGACCTGAGAGATCTTCACCCCCCCAAAAAATGTTTAAAAACCCATATCAATAAAGGGGAGAAGAGATAAAATTTTTCAAATTTCCTCAAATAAAACATTAAAATAGCCAAACGGTATATGAAAAAGGCAAAATGCTCGGCTATTACCATCAGGGAAATACAAATCAAAACAGGATTATCATCCCATACCAATAGGACTAGCACACATCGAAATGATTGCAAACAACCTGTGTCAGTGTGGATGTGGGGAAAGGGGGTTCTTAATTCACTGCAGGTGAATGTCAACTACTCAAACCTTTTTAGAAAACAATACGGCCATTTCTAACAAACCAGGGCTTGATGAGGCCAGAGTGATAGTATAGCGGGGTCGGCTTGCCTTGCATTCGCTGATCTGGGTCCAGTATCTGGAGCCCCACCAAAAGTGATCCCTGAGCACAGAGCCATGAGGAAGCCCTGAGAGCTCCTGGGTGTCCAACCCCTACCCCCCCCCCCCTGCACCCCTCCACAAAACACCAAAAACCTAGGAATTGAGATTTCATATGACCCAGCAAAACCCAAGGGTCGAAACATTATTCAGAAATGACATTATATGCACTCATATGTTCACTGCAGTACCATTCACACTAGGAAAAATCTGGAAACAACCCAAGTATCCAAGAATAGATGAGCAAATAAAGAAACTGGTACATATGCACAGTGGAATACTACTGAACTCTAAGAAACGACAAAACCAGAAGCTTGCTCATGAGCTGGGGGAGAAGGCAGCTGGAATAGAGAAGGATCACTAAGTCAATGACGGTTGAAGGCATCGTTCGGGATGGGAGATGTGTGCTGAAAGTAGATAAAGGACCAAATGCAATAGTCTCTCAGTATCTGTATCGCAAACCATAATGCCCCAAAGTAGAGAGAGACAGTATGGGGGAAATTGTCTGCCATAGAAGCAGGGGGAGGGGTAGGATGGCGGGGGCAGGATACTGGGGACATTGGGTGTTGGAAAATGTGTACTAGTGGACGGATGGGTGATGGGTGTTTGATCATTGTATGGCTAAAACTCAAATATGAAAGCTTCGTAACTGTATCTCATGATGAATGAGAGAAAGAGAGAAAGAAAGAAAGAAAGAAAGAAAGAAAGAAAGAAAGAAAGAAAGAAAGAAAGAAAGAAAGAAAGAAAGAAAGAGAAAGAAAGAAAAAGAAAGAAAGAGAGAGAAAGAAGGAAAGAAAGAAAGAGAGAAAGAAAGAAAGAAAGAGAGAGAAAGAAAGAAAGAAAGAAAGAAAGAAAGAAAGAAAGAAAGAAAGAAAGAAAGAAAGAAAGAAAGAAAGAAAGAAAGAAAGAAAAAAAGAAAGAAAGAAAGAAAGAAAAGAGAAGGAAAGAAGGAAAGAAAGAAACTACAAAAAAATGCAATTTGTTGTTACACAGATGATTCTGGAGAAAATCGGTTAAGTCAGTCAGAAGGAGAGAGCCAGAAACGGATGATCTCATATGTGGGATATAAAGGGACATAGCAGGGGAACAACAAATGACCACAAGCAACAGAAACTAAGAACTGAGAACTGGTACTCAGTGAGAAACTTACCACAGCTGGAGGGCAGGGGTGTGGTGGGAAGGGAGAATAGCATGGGAGGGACCCCGAGATAATGATGGAGGCTGCACTACAGAACCTCAAATAATAAGTACTTTGAGCAAATATGTGCACACCACTGATTTCAGATTTCTACAGATTTCTTGATAATTGCACTAATATTTTGAGACATGCTATAAGCTATGCATATGACATAATAAAGCTCTGCTGATAATTTCAACATGACTCATAAAAGTAAACCTGACATAAATTTTCAGTAAAATTCTCACTTCATTGAGAGGCTACTGAACTCTGAAAAAAAAAAAAAACAGTGCTTACTATTTCCAAAAGATGAGGTAAAACATGAGGGATTTAAATGGTCCATGGAATACTCATATAGTTACCGTTAGGGCAAAGTGTGGAGAGAGAGGGAACAGCAAAAGCAAAGTCCTTGAAACAAAGTCCTAGACTTGAGTGAGTGCTGGAGGAAAACAAGGGGCAGTGTGACAGGCATTTAAAGCTGCACTGGCCACTGACCAGAGGAAGGAAGGATTTACAATTCATTTTCAAGCTACTGGAAGATTTTGATGTCCATAGTACAAGAAACATTCTTACAGGTTAAAATACCATTCAGGCGTGTTGTGTGGCAAACAGAAAAGAAAGCACAGAGAGAAACCAGAGGCACTGGAATAATGTAAGAATCAATACACAAAATAATATGGTTAAGGAAAACTGTGAGGCACTTGGATTCTAAATACTTTAAAAGAAAAGAGGATTCAAAAGTGACTCCCAGGTTCCTGGCCTTGACACTAGAAGAAAGCAAACACTACTTACAGGAGGGAGAAGCAAGGCTTTGAAGCTTGGCTGTGCTGCGTTTTTGCCTGTTTGTTTGCTTTTTTTTTTCCATCGGGGAGTAGGAAAGGCATCTGAAAGTTATGCTGGGAAATATTAACTTTAGAATGCTTACTCACCATCTCATGAGTAACTTCACTACATGAGTAACAGAAAGAGATCTGAATACCAAAATAAATTTATAGCTGTCAGACTTTTCAAACTATAGAGTGTTAGTGCCTGGAAGTACAGAAAAGAGAAAAACACAAAGGATAAGTCATGGGAAAAATCACCCAGTACAAGTCAGATGGAGCGGGGACGGGGAGCACCATACAAACAGGGCAGAGAAGACAGGGTCGGAGAAGGAGAAATAACCACTGGTGCCAAACATGGCTGGCGCATTATGATGAAGACTCAGCAATGACCAGTGAAACTGGGGCTGGCAACAGTTCACTGAGGAGAACGGTGGGGAGGGCACTGATTAGGGAAGGAGTGGAAACAACAAAAGGCGAGCGAGGGGGGCCAGAGCAGGAGTATAGCAGGTAAGGCGCTTGCCTTGCATGCTGCATATCTGCCTCTCGGGTTTGATCCCCGGTGTCCCATATGGTCCCTGGAGTACCACCAGAAGTAATTTCTGAGTGCAGAGCCAGGAGTAAGCCCTGAGCACTGCCGGGTGTGGCCCCCAAACCAAAATATAAAATAAGACTTCAAAAAGGTAAGTGGCTCCCAATATGAAAATGGAGCTAGTTTCAGGAACACAGAGCTAATTTATTTTAACAGGGAGAAGAAAAGCACTATGTTTAGATACTGGTGGATATGAAAAAGGAACTTATATATGTTTCCTTTATTAGACAATTTCTTTTCTAAGCTAAGTCACACATTTTAACCATTCTATATCTGGTCCCTGCAAAAAATGATTCATTTGCTAGAAGAGACATATTCTTCCAATTTTGAAGACATTGTTTCAAAGAGGTACTGAATTCATGTTTTAAATTATAATTCAAAGGACACAGAGGACAAATGAGTAACAGCTACATAAAGGTAAGTGGTGACTTCATACCTGTTCTAATAAGAGACAGAATGATATTAAAACAATGAAGTAAAAAACACTAGTAATGATGGTAGAGATGATTATAACAAAAGCTGTTATTTAAGGCACACTTACTATATACTACATATTTCTCTTAAGTACTTAACATATTTGAACTCATTAAATCCCTATGCCAAAAAATGCAATAAACACTTATTATTCCCATTTTCTTTTTTTTTTTTTTTCTGCTTTTTGGATCACACCTGGCGATGCACAGGGGTTACTCCTGGCTCTGCACTCAGGAATTACCCCTGGCTGTGCTCAGGGGACCATATGGGATGCTGGGATTTGAACCCGGGTCGGCCGCGTGCAAGGCAAACGCCCTACCCGCTGTGCTATCTCTCCAGCCCCCCATTATTCCCATTTTCTAAATGAGAAAACTGAGGAACAGAGGGTTTAAGTACTCACCCTAGTTCACACAACTAAATTTGGCAAAGCCAAAATGTAAACTTAGGACTGGCGTGACAGTATACCCAGCAGGGCATTTGCTTTGTATGCAGTCAATCTGGGTTCAATCACATATACCCCATTTGATTCCCCTAGAACACCAGGAGTGATCCCTGAGTGCACACAAAGCCAGTAAGTAGTAAGACCTGAGCACCTCCAGGTGCAGTCCATACACAAAAATTCAAACTAAGTGAATCTCAAAAATCTATACATTTAGACATATACTGCCTCCCAGATCCTAAAAGAATCTGAACGATCACAGAAATATCATAGATGAGAATGCTGATTTAAGTTAAATATAAGTTCTTGGCAGTCTCCTAAAACCTAACTAAAAATGAAATATGTAGGAGACAAAAATCTAAAATAGCATGCATTAAATGTGAATAAATATACAGGTATCCAAAATATATAAAGAACTCTAAAACTTAACAATTAGAGAACAAACAATCCAATTAAAAATGGGGGAAAGACTTAAAGAGACAAGTCACTAAGGAGGTATGTAAATGCAGAGGCATATGAAAAAATATTCAACATCATTACCATGAGGTTATTAAAGAGTGAAAATAATGAGATACCACTAAATACCTAGAGTATGCCCCAAATCCCCAAACACTGACGGCACTAGCAAGGATGTGGAACAAACAACAGAAACTCTTACTCAGTGCTGCTAGGAATGCAAAACAGTTCAGCACTTTGAAGATAGTTTGGCAGTTTCATACAAAACTAAACTTGGTTTCTATCCAGAGTTGAAAACTTATGTCCATACAAAAACCTGAATACGAATGATTACTGCAGCTTTACTCATGGCTGCCAAAAGGCAGACACAACCAAGATGTTACTTAATAGGTAGAGGGCTAAGCATGCTGCAGTACATCTGGGCAGCGGAAGATCATTCAGCAACAAACAAATTAACAAGCGACAGGAAGACACAGAAGAGGCTTGAAAGTGAAATAAGTCAATCTGACATTCCAAAAGATAAAACTACAGAGAATAGAGCTCAGTGGTTGCCAGTAGTCTGAGGGAAGGAAAGAAGGAACAAACTATTCAGGTATTATCTAGTTATATCAAAATATATACAACTTACAACACAAAGAAGGAACCTTTATATAAACTGTGCTTTATAACGTAATATGTGTGTTAATATAAACTCTATACATCACACAGAAAAGACTTAATCTTGACTGTCAATTATAACACACTTAGAAGAGAACTAATACAGGAAACTGGGAGAAGGAAGTAGTTATATAAAAGCGCTGCAATTTCTTTTCCTGTAAGCAGAAAGCCTAAAAAAATTAAACACCCATTTTTTAAAAAGTAAACGTTTACTGAGAAGGACAGAGAAGGAAAGAAACCAAAGAGGGAAGAGGAGGCAGCAAGGAAGTAACTAAACCACAGAGCCAGCAACACGCGGGCAGGAGACCGGACTGAAATAACTCGATGTCGTGCTTGCCAGGGCGAGAGCCCCGGCTCAGCACAGCCACAGGCACACAGAAGGCCCCCTGCGCCCCATCAGGAGTGACTCTGAGAAACCACACATGTGGCCCCCAAACAACAAAAAAACCCAACAACACCCCAGGTGTGGCTCCAAGCCCAAGAAAAGGTACTGAGGGAGGAAACCTGGAGATATGGGTAGATGGAAGGTGACATTGTGGCAGAACTGGCGTGAGACATTGTAAATGCCCGAAACTCTATTATTGATAGCTTTGTGAATCATGCCACAAAGTAGAGGCCAGAGCGACAGCACAGCAGGTAGGCTGTTTGCCTTGCACGTGGCCAACCCGGGTTCTATCCAGCATCTCTCATGATCCCCTGAGCACAGCAGAGCAGTGCAGAGCCAGGAGTAACCCTTGAGCCTCGCCAGGTGTAGTCCAAAACACAAACAAAAAATTTGAAAAGAAGAAGTAGCTTATCTGTAAATTCAATATATATACTAACTAAACATAAACGATGTACGAAGAGAAGCATTAAATCAGATACTGTGGTGTGGGATAAGCAAACAGTTCAGAGAGCTGCTTTTCCCGCCCATCCTCTCTTCCTCCCTCTCTCCCTCTCCCATCTAAGAAGGTATTTTTTTCTAATGAACTGGATAAGAACATGAATGAGAAGTGAACCCAAAAGGGATCCCAACAAATGGCGAAGATTTATAACAACATGTAAAGTAACTGCCTTAGGCTTGTGTCTAGTATTCTGGGAAATATATCACAAGACAGACCAACTAAGTTAGGTACAACTTAAAGGAACATGGAAATAAACATTTTTCTCAAAACACTGAATCAAAATCTTCACATGCCCATTCTTGATAAAATATAAACAGGGTGCTGTGCATTCAAAAATCTGGCCGGCTTACTGTTTTGTTTTTCAGTGTGGAAAAACTCACATTTAAATGCAACAGAGGGCCCTTCAAAAGTACAGAAACAGTATGGGCAAATCTGCCACACAAAATGTAATTTTCACCCTTTCATTCAACTACTATTCACAGAAAGAGACAAATTAAAGAGGAAGGGGGGTGGGTGGGAGATTCTGTTTAGTGTCATTGCCGATATCAACTTGTGAAAGCGCTCAAAGGAATCAGAGAAGGAATGTAAATTCTTATGTAGCCCACACTGATGTTTCAGACCACGATCTCTTTTAAGTTCACTAATTGCTGAACTGGACATCATTTTCCTAGAACAAGATTTTAAAAACTCCTTTAAAGAAGTTAACTGGTGCTGAGAAACTGCTTTCCGTGAGTACTTATTTGTTAAAGCCAATCAAGGAGACAATCAAGGGCTGAGAAGAAAAGAATTAGATTCCAACTTTTAAAGCAAATCAGTGGCACATATGCTTCTCTACTTCCAACTCCAAACAGCATCTTTCTTTTCAGTTTCTGCAAGGTGCTTCAACACTCATGCCAGCAATTTAGGTCCCAAAGGGGGAGACAAACATAAGTTTTATCTACCAGTAGAGGAATTTCTAAAGCAACAAATATAGGCAAGTATTTAAAACTGTCTGCCTACAATGCTGTTTAAGAAATAAACACTCGTCAAGTCGTCTATCCAAGTCTCTGATGGGATGACTCACGGGCTGGAGCACATGAGCACAATCTGCATGTGGGAGTCCTTGGTTCAGTCCTGCCCTAAACACTAAGTCAGGAGTAGCTACCCCTCAACACACGACACCTGTGATCCAAAATCCCCTCTCCCCACAGAAAGTCTCTGATAGCATGATGACATCTTTCTCAATATCTTTCATGTCTGTTTTAGTTTTAGGGACACACCCAATTGTACTCAGTGATTACTCCTGGCTCTATGCTCAGGGATCACTCCTGGCTGTGCTTGGGGCACCATGTTAGGGTGGCCTGGACCAAACCGGTGTCAGCCACATGCAAGGCAAATGCTCTATGTGCTATCTAAAGCACCAACTCTTTAAAAAATTTTTTTAATGGTGTATTTATTCCTAGACCCATGGTTATAAAATTTTTCTCTTTCTAAATGGGGAGGGGAAAGGATAGGGGGTGGGGGTGGAACATACCTAGTGGTGCTCAGGGGACATTCCTGGTGATGCTCAGGGGATCATATAGTGCAAGCAAATCATGTGCTCAACCCTTAATCTACGAAACTGTTTCCAGCACAAAACAACTTTTTCTTAGCCTTAAACTCTTCCTTTATTGCTCATTATTCTATTCTTTTCTCTACTTACCAATCTTTATTTTTTCTGTTTGGTTCTCTACCTTTGTTAAGAGTAACATAACAATTAAAACATAACTTTGTTCAATTTTTCCATTTATACCTCACCTTAAGAATCTGAATAAATCTATCTTTGATATGTTTGCTAAATCTCTCATCACGTTTAATTTTCTTTTAGAATAAATAAGCTATAGCCATCCTCGGTACTCTGAGGTAGCTGAAAACAATGCTTCCGAACAGTGAACCAATGTGGGGGCCCTAGAATATTCAAGAGGGCCACAGGAGAAAACTGCAGAAATGGAAGGCCAAGTGCAAGATGAGAAGGTCAACGGGTAGAATGAGGGGTCACAGGAAAGAAGTAAGCTCAACAGGAAGCCACAGTCAGAAAAAACACTGAGAATCATTAGTCTAAAAGAACAGTCTCAGGACTGGCAACGTAGCTAACCAGCAAGTGAATGCCTTGAATTTGAGACATGAATTTGATCCCCAGGACCACACACACAAAAATAAGTAAAAGAGTCACTCAACTTCATTATGCAGACATAGCAGGAAAAATATCTATTTACTGCATTATATGTATGATACAGTGTGTTCTAAAAGAATAAATCAGAATGTACCATTATGATAATATATGAAGTTTAATACCTTTCAAAAGGGAGACATTTTATATATAATTACTTTGAAAGTTTCGGCACTTTCTTCTTGCATTCTCTAAGAACAAAAATATGCATTCCAAACATTCCTACCCATTCACCCGTTAAAAACTACCCTCCAATTTCTTGAGGCTTTTGTTCACAAAGTAAGTTTTTCTGTCAATTTTAAATGAGAATGTAAAAACTGTCGAAATATTTAATTATATTTTGACCCTTTGATTTGCAACTAACTTGCAAACCAAAGGGTCAAGATAAAATTGTACAAGGAAACCTTATTTTTGAAGTGGAAATAGTTGAACTTAATCACAGCTGAAATTTTCCTGATATAGGTATGTTTTTAAGAGAAAGAAAGGAAGAATTTTTAGGAGAGAAAGGAAGAATTTCTTCTTGAGAAAACTAATGTTAAAGGTAGTATATAAAATGATTAAAATTAGTAAGAGCGAGTAAATGTTTTACTGATTTTGAGCATCACAAACTACTCGGAGACATTATTTACTTATTGTGACTACTTAAATGAATATATTTCAGGAAACCATCAGACACCTTAAAAACAAAAGCACCTTTTCCTTTAGTAGAATAAGCTGTAAGCATAGACAAAATGTGTATTTCATTCCCCTTCAATTAAGCAATGTCAAGAAAACAGTTCCTAGGCATTCAACCCGAGCACAGAGACTGCACGGAGGATAGTTCTTCACAAAATCTGATAGCTAGCAAAGGAACTTCAAGATCAAAGCCAAACACGCAAACAAGGCATAGATGGGCTCTACAACAGCGACACCAAGCGGTGGTATCTGAAATAGGCGCTGCAGAACTTGGATACTGAGATCTTGAAGAATAGGCTTCCTTTCTGGCACTTATGATTCTTTAAGATTAAATTGAGCCAAAAATCTGCCTAAGAATAGCCTTATACTAGCCTTGATTTTGCTCTTGGAGGTAATATAAAACAAGCCTCGTCACTCTTCAACTTGAAAGCCCTTCAAATATTTTGGTGACTACTATGAACTTTGGCTCTTCAACCTTAAATTAATATCCAAATTAAATTTAGGTATTTCTCATGTACAGTTAAGAAAATTTCTCCCGATAACATCTGAGCCAGGACGCAAGCCTAAGAGCAGAACTGTTTTTCATTTTCTGAGAGGTGGTGTTGGAATCCAGTTCAGCACATACAAGGCATGTGCTCTACCAATAAACCACCTGCCCCAAAAGCAAAATTCTTGACGTCACATAGGAAAACAATTTACAAAATTATACAATCCCCTTATTTTGAACTTAAAAATTTAAATGCAGACAATCACTTTAAAAATACTGAATATCTTAAAGCAATGTATTTTACATAAATATAGCACTGTCCCTCCAGTTGTTCATCAACTTGCTTGAGCGAGCACCAGTAACATCTCCATTGAGACTTGTTACTGTTTTTGGCATATCGAGTAAGCCACGGGTAGCTTGCCAGGCTCTGCCGTGTGGGCGGGATACTCTCGGTAGCTTGACAGGCTCTCCGAGAGGGACGGAGGAATAGAAACCGGGTCAGCCATGTGCAAGGCAAATGCTCGCTCTACCCGCTGTGCTATCACTCAAGTTTCAGTCACTACAACTTATAATACTGTTAATGTCAGAGTTTCATGTATCCAATGCTCCAAGACTCCACTGTCCACCAGAGTGTCCACTTCCCTTCACCACTATCTCAGGGTCTCCCTCAACCACCCCAAGCCCTTTGCCCCCTCTTCCTGCCATCTACCCACTGTGGTAAGCTCAGTTCTGTCCACCAGTTCTCGGGTTCTACTGCCCTCAGCCATTTGCTGTCCCCTTGCACTGCTTCCTTATATCCCACATTTGAGACAGATTACTCTGACAAATAAGAGTTTTAAAACTATATCGCAAATAACCAAATTAGAACATCTATACAAACCATCATTGTTTTTAAAAACAGAGCTAATTCCTCTTGTCATGCAAGCCCTAAAATTTTCCATAGATCTCAGGGTATGTGCATTCATATACATAAACACAGCTGTGCTGAACATAAAGAAGAAAACGAAAACAGGTTTCTTATACAAATGCCCTCTTGCTTAAAATGAGTGACTTGGGAAACCTAACAGAGACATTTCTATTTTACTACAGTATCAATCAACAGGGCTGGAGCGATAGCACAGCGAGTAGGACATTTGTCTTGCATGAGGCTGACTGGGGTTCAATTCTTCCGCCCCTCTCGGAGAGCCCGGCAAGCTACCGAGAGTATCTCGCCCGCACGGCAGAGCCTGGCAAGCTACCCGTGGCATACTCGCTATGCCAAAAACAGTAACAGCAAGTTTCACAATGGAGACATTACTGGTGCCCGCTCGAGCAAATCAATGAGCAATGGGATGACAGTGATACAATGATACAATGATCAATCAACAGCAGATTATAATTACATTTAAATTCCTGTATAGAAGAGGTACTTCTACATGCTATTAGCTCTCTATATGAAGTATGGCAGGGGTGAGAGCAAGAGTACAGCGGGTAGGGCATTGACCTAGCATACGGCCAGCCTGGGTTCAATTCCCAGCACCTTGTATGGCCCCGGAGTCCTGCCAGGAGTGATATCTGAGTGCAGAGCCAGGAGTAAGCCCTAGCACCAGTAGGTGTGGCTCCCCCCCTTTTTTTTTTAAATACTGTCAGTATCATACACACCAACAGGTCATACAATAAAATTTATTTTACTCTGAGAGTAAAGAGAAAATTCTGTGCTGCTTTTTATCTTAAGTCTACTAAACAAAGGGTTACTTTTTTTTTTTTTTTTTTGCTTTTTGGGTCACACCCGGTGATGCACGGGGTCACTCCTGGCTCATGCACTCAGGAATTATCCCTGGCGGTGCTCAGGGGACCATATGGGATGCTGGGATTCGAACCTGGGTCGGCCGCGTGCAAGGCAAACGCCCTACCCGCTGTGCTATCACTCCAGCCCCACAAAGGGTTACTTTAATACAAAATAAATATCAATGAATTTTCATAAATGGCTAAGCCATTAAATGACAATAAATTCACAGGGAGCATTGGACTGCTAACTGTAAGCAAGAACAGCACACTATGAAAGAAAAGTGAGAATGTTAAATCAATTTTGAAGTCCCAGCATTAAAAACAGACATTATTAGCTCACTCAGGAAAAAAAAGACAGTAATATCATAATCTACCAGAGTTTCTCAGCCATGCCAATGGTGCTAGGCCCATGGTGCTAGGCTGGGAAGGAAACCCAGGCCTTCCACAGGCAAAGCAAGGGCTCCGGCCTACTGAGCTATCTCTGACCCAAACACCAGCAAATAGTGTTAGGGGCCAAAATCATTGAAAAATGACAACTTCCTGATGAAATCTATAACTGCACATTGCAAACATACAATCAGTCCAGTGGCTAAAGGAGAGATGAAAGTATATATTCTTTACTTTTCCAACCTTAAACTAAGTAAGTAATTTTTCCCAAACTGTAAAATGGGGTCAGCAGGAATGCTGTGAAAATTTATTACTGGTAAAATGCTGATAACCTTCAATCCAAAATATAAATTAAGTATTTGATTCATACCTTGTTTTAATTCCAAGCCTTCAGGTTGCTTGTTCTCTCTCAGAGCTGAAGCAGAATCTATACAGCTGTCTTGTCTGGGAAATAAAAATAAATAAAAACTTTAAAATATACTCAAACAATATTACCATTCATGTTCCTAAGAACAATTGAGAAGACCCCCTGAATTCTCCAGGCCTACTTATTCAGAGCACTCTGAAATGTCAGAAACATGTTTACAAGTTATCAGAAACAGCAACCAGAGCCCAGGGAGTTGAAGCAGCAGATAAGGCACCTTGCGCACAGCCAACCTGAGTTCAATCCCCCTGCACCACATAGGGTCCTCCAAGCACCACCAGCAGTGATCCCTGAGCACAGGGCTAGGAGTAGACCCTGAGCACAGCAGGGATGGCTCCCAAAACAAAACAGAAAACAACCAGGAAACAACCAAAAACAAAACCCAGAAGCAGCAGCAACCATACAACAAGACTGATGCAAGCAGTACAGGTTACCCGGCACTAACTAACTATGTCATTAAAAAGTTCTGATTCATTATATTCTGCAACAGAGCTGCAAACACTAATGCTCTTTTGCTGTTTTTCGGTTTGTGGGCCATACCCAGTGCTGCTCAGGGCTACCTCCTGGGTCTGCACTCAGGGTTTACTCTGGCAGGGTTCTGGGGACTATGTGGGCTGCCGGAAATAGAACCTGGTCCCACGCAAGGCAAACGCCTTACCTGCTGCACTATCTCTTCAGCTCCACTTAATGCCATCTTAATATTAATGTTTGCAGGGTCAGGAATGTAGCTTAGTGAGAGAGTACATGGTTCATGTGTAAGACCCTGGGTTTGATCCTGGTCATCAAAAATAAATAGATAAATAAAATATTGGGGTTCATAACACTTTTCAGCAAAAAAAAAATAGTAGTTGCACACATTCAAAATATTCTTTAAAAATAATTATTACCTTTTGAGAATTTGTACACACAAAAAAAGTATCTAGCCCCCCCGCCTCTCTCTCTTCCTCACACACACACACACACACACACACACACACACACGCACATACACACAATCCCTCAACTATCCAATGGAAAAAGACCTGTGGCCATCTCTCTCTTCTTCCTGTGTGCGGGGACAGCCTTCCGAGTGGTGCTCAGGCGCCACTCCCAGAGACCCTCGGAGCACCAGGCTAGTGGCTCTGTGCTAAGGCCCAATGATGTGCTGCTCACGTCCTGTGAAGAGTCCTTGGGCCTGGGGTACTAGAAACCACTAAGGGCCTCCCTGCTAGTGCTCTGGATGCCACGTGGTGCTAGGGATTGAACCTGGGACAGGTGCAAACCAGTCATGTGCTCTAACTCCTCTACATCTCCCCTTTGGGACATTTACAGTCTAGCATTCCAGTCACGTTCTGGCACTCAGATGCTTTTTTCCATTAAATCTTAATCAACAGAGCACATATTCAAATAAAAATTATTTGGACTTGGTTATTACACATGGTTATATATGAATTATTAGGATATCCGAGAGAGGTATAATTCAAACTATCTGTTTTTTTTTTAATACTTCTTTTTGCCTAATATCTCCTCTGTAAATTTTATTGTTTCAAAGAATGATACACAAATCCCAAGGAAGATACAAACAATATTCTTTGGCAATCCAGGGACAGACTGAGTGCCAATCTACTACATTAAGAGCACTGAAGGAAATAAAGTTAAAATGTGCTACCTCAAGCTTTACATTCAAATCACACAATACCTAAGAGGAACATTAATTTGCCGTTATGCATCTTCCCTTGGAGAAAATGTTCTCGTTTATGCATCTCTGGCAATTCATTTTTCCTCTAAACATACACACCTAATTTGCAAAGAAAATGACAAGACTGGAGAGAGAGTACAGGAGTTAAGGCACTGCATATGCCAACCTGGTTTGATCCCTGGCACCACCAGGAGTAAGCCCTATGCACCCCTAGATGAGGCCCAAAATAAGTAAATATATAATGTAAAATCACCATTCAAAAGGCCATAGGCATGTGTAGTAATATGTGCAATATTGCAGCTAAGAATGTCTAACCAATATCTGTGGATTAGTCAGACAACCCTGAAATAGAAAGGAATGTTCTACTGCCAAAAAACAAAAAAAAAGAGAAATAATTAAATGTTAACCTTATAAAAGACAAAGAGGCTAAATACGGCAATTAAACATTATAATTGACTTGAGACTGCTAAACTGAAGGGTGGCAATATCATAAAAGATATTGAGTCACATGACAAAGCAAAATACTGATTGCAGAATGGATAAAAATAGTGTATCAACATTAATTTAGTGCAGCTGATCTTGTATAGGAGTTATGTAAAATGGAATACTGCTTTTTTAAAATACAACTAGTTTTTAGGGACAAAGTATCATAAGATAGTTTTGATAATTTAGAAAAAATATGCATGGTTATAAAACTAGGAGTTCAAAGGAAATAAAATATTAATAATTGGTAACCCTAGATATAGAGAAACATATGGTGGTTTTTTTTAACTATTTTCACCCTTCTTGCAACATTTTAGTAAGTCTAAAATAATTTCCAAATACAAAACTTTCATAATAAGCAAAAGACATTTTATTTCCTCTGTGAAATCTCCACTGGATCCTCTTCAGATAAAACTGGACCCCTCTATACAGACTACCAGCTGCAATAAACAATTTCTTTTAATGCCTGAAGAGAATTTAAAAATAGTCTGCTTTATCTTAAATTGAGTTTGAAGGCTGTTGAAGTTGCTAAGCAGAACTCAAACAGTAGGTGTAGTGCACCACCTTGTGGATGAAAAGGGTAAGCTAGATGCTTTTACACTGGCCCTATTACTTCAGGTGGGGGGTAAAAAAAACCCAAAACCCAGAAAATACTTTGAAATTTTATGCTAGAAATTTTTTTTTCAAGAAGAACTTTTGTCTTTCTGCGGTTCTGCGGAGATCCCGGCCGAGGACGTCGGCTTCCGACCCTCCCCAGAAGACTTCCCCCTACATGCGCCCCTGGTGAATAAAAAGCTTTGATCCAAAAAAAGAAAACTTGCAACCAAAATTATCTAATTTATTCAGAGTTCTCTAATTTATGGGTAGTAAAGGGCTAAAAAGGCAAGATACAAAAAAGGAAATGTTTTAAATTAAGAAAATCACGATATTCTTAAAACTTCAGAGCTGACACGCCGGGGGGTTGGAAAGGTTTCGCGATGCTTTTTAAACCATTTTTGTATCTGTGCTACTCCAAAGCACTTGATGAAAAGTTGCTCTCAGTGGTTTAATAAGGAAGGGGAGAGACTTCAGCCTCCAGAGGAAAAGTACTTTTCCTCCCCCTGGAACATCAAAGGCTCCCCGACATCAAGTTTCTCATGGTTGTTGCACCTGAATCATAGGGATCCCCTGCCCCTCCCCCAAAAAAATACTGTCAAGTTGTGCCTTTTGTTCTGGAACTGTCAGTGAACACAGCACTAGCACTCGTGTACACTGAGTGGATGCTGTTAAAGACGTGACAGCTGCCGTGTGCTCACGAGGCCTCATGAAAGTATGATTTACCCAGAAACCCTGTAGTTTCATCTGCTGACGCTGTCTGTTGAAAATAAATTTTGGATTTTTTTTCCGTCCCCCGCAAAAAAAATAGGATATATGTATCTTCTTTCTAACTTATATTTATTAATTTCAAACACTTTAAACTTAACTGTTTCACTTTAAAAGTACTGAGAATTTTGTAACAGCTGGAGAGCAAGGGAGAGAAGGGAGAAGATGGGAAACTGTCTACTCTATTTGGGGTTAAAAACCTTTATTTTTGTAATTCTTTACATTAAAGAGAAAAAAAAAGCCTGTTTTTACTTTTTAATTCCCTTCTCCTACCTGCAGTGCTCCTTCAGAGCGATAGCACAGCGGGTAGGGCGTCTGCCTTGCATGCGGCAGACCCGGTTCGATTCCTCTGTCCTCTCGGAGAGCCGGGCAAGCTACAGAGAGTATCCCGCCCACACAGCAGAGCCTGGCAAGCTACCGGTGGCGTATTTGATATGCCAACAACAGTAACAAGTCTCACAATGGAGACATTACTGGTGCCCGCTTGAGCAAATCGATGAACAACGGGATGACAGTGATACAGTGATCTTGTAACAATAATAGCACCTATTCCAGGGATTTTAAGTCTTCAAGCTAACACAAGTCCAACTTTATGTTGTCCTAAATATGAGTCCATTTTTCATTCACTCAATAGATCTGTTTTCACAACCAGAAACATGTTAAATGAGAATAAAGTTGAAGGATGCATACTATCAGACGTCAAGACTATACAGCTAGGGGCTGGAGCAATAGCACAGCGGGTAGGGCGTTTGCCTTGCACGCGGCCGACCCGGGTTCGATTCCCAGCATCCCATATGGTCCCCCGAGCACCGCCAGGAGTAATTCCTGAGTGCAGAGCCAGGAGTAACCCCTGTGCCGGGTGTGACCCAAAAAGCCAAAAAAAAAAAAAAGGACTATACAGCTAGAGTAATCAAGATTTAGTGATACTGGGGAAAAAAGACACAGATTAATGGAGCAGAATAGAGTGCAGAAATGTGTGCATACATTTATGGTTTACTGATCTTTCAACCAAAATGTCCAAAGCAATTCAATGGAGAAAAGATAAGTCTTTTGAACAAATTGTGTTATACAACTGAATATCCACATAGAGGTTTTTAATCCATATTTTAATACTATACACAAATATTAACTCAAAAATGAAACTCAGATGTAAAAATGTAAAATATGTATTTTTTCTAGCAGATATAATACAAATAGTACTGAATTAATAATAGATTAACCAAATTCATGACCCACTAAAATAGAAATAACTGATAATTTGGGTTCTACTAAAAACTTTTGTTCTTTTAAAGAGAAGTAAGATCAAGCTTCTAAAGAGAAACTACAGATTGGAAGAAAATACTGGCAAGCTGTGTATCTTATAATGGAGCCCATCCTTAATCTATAAATAACTCTCAAGCCACAATAATAAAATAAACCCAAGTTTAAAACAAAAAAGGATTAAAAAATAAAGACATAAAACCAAAAAGATAGTGCAAGGTTTTCTGTTGTTTTTTTGTTTGTTTGTTTTTTTGTTTTTTTCTTTTTGGGTCACACCTGGCGATGCACAGGGGTTACTTCTGGCTCATGCACTCAGAAATTACTCCTGGTGGTGCTCCGGGGACCATATGGGATGCTGGGAATCGAACCCGGGTCGGCCGAGTGCAAGGCAAACGCCCTACCCGCTGTGCTATCACTCCAGCCCCAAGTGCAAGGTTTTAAGGCACTTGCTTGCCTTGCTTCCAATGAGTGCGGATTCAGTTCCCAGCACTGGATGATTCTCCAAGAACTGCCTGCAGTCAATCCAGAAAAGTCAGGAATATTCCTGGAGAACTGCCAGGAAGAGCCCCCGAAATAAAAATCAAAGGAAAAGAAAGTGGTGGGGCTGAATAGTGTTACAGTTAAGGCATTGCATGCAGCTGACCCCAATTTGACGCCCAGCACACCCCCACCTGATGCCACGGAGCACTCCTGAGCACCCCAGGGCACACAGCCAGTACTAGCCCCTTTCACCACCAGTAGGAGTCACCTGACCCCTGAAAATATAAACATGGCACATAAATACAATATAAATACAGTATTTGATGTTCAACCACAGTAGTATGAAGGAAATGCTTATCAAAACCGTCACACGACATAACACACGATACTACACCAGTCTCAGACCTCAGAAGTCTCAGGTAGAATTATCAAGTAGACATGACCCAGCAATCCCAAGTAAAGTGAGAAAGTCGTGGTGTTCATATAAACACTTGGACATGGAGATTTATAGCAGATCTGCAGTTGAACTGAACTGAAAACAACTCTGTCCCTCTGTTTTCCAGTGTGCCAAACCACCCCTACAACCTGGCTAGTGAACACAGATGAATACTGCAGTTCTGAAGATCAGGCATGTGGTAGGGGTCTCATGAGACTAAAGGTAAGTTCTTGCGGCTGCACTCCTTTCTGGAGACTCTTAGGAAGAATTTACATCCCAGTGATTTGACTTGTTAGAATTCAGTTTCTTGCCGTGAGAGAACCAAAGACCCAGTTTCATTGCTGGCTAAAAGGATCACTCCCAGCTTCTAAACAAGTCATTTCATACCACACTTCTCTGACCTAACTCACCCACTTTTATTCCACTTTCTTCTCGAAAGATTAGACAGACATGGGGCTGGAGTGATAGTACAGTGGATAGGGCGTTTGCCTTGCACGTGGCCGACCCGGGTTCAATTCCCAGCATCCCATATGGTCTCCTGAGCACCGCCAGGAGTAATTCCTGAGTGCATGAGCCAGGAGTATCCCCTGTGCATCGCTGGGTGTGACCCAAAAACCAAAAACCAAAAAAAATAAAGATTAGACAGACACATTCTGGATCAACCAGAAAGACCTTCTTTACAATGTCCTTACCCTTAAACACATCCACAAAGTCATGTTTGTCTATAAAGTAACACAATCTCAAATTCTGGAGATTAAAACAATCTTTGACTAAATAATGCCTAAGTGATGACTTAGGCAGTCATTATTCTGCCTAGCAGAGCACTGGGGAGCAGAAAACCGATGGTGCAGTCACACACTGAAATACCATTACACCAGGAGGAAAAAGCAGACGCTAACGTCTACATACCATATTATTCCACTCATATGACACGGGAGGTGGCACAGGGGGAGAGGAAAGGAAAGAGACCATACAAACAGAAAACAGATGAATTGATTATTAGGAAATGGGACTGATTATGTAGAATCCTAAGGGAAATTTTTGGGTATGACAGAATCATTCTACTCTGGAACTGCAGTGGTAGATGAATGACCATCTATTTGTCCAAATTGGAAAAAGAAATGGAATCGATAACAAATTTAAATTTAACATCACAGAAGTCTTAGAACAAGGTTGAGAAAAATTGTATCATGTAATGATCAATTATAACTATGTGATATATACAGATGTTTAAGTGCTGTATACTTAAAAATTAGACACACTGATATAAACCATCACTGAAAAACTTAAAAAGAAAGTAATTCAAGGAGGGCCAGGAAGATTAATAGGAAGGTGGGGCACAGCACCACCAGATCTCGTTCCTACTTTCTTTTAAGTTGTATAAGGCATATAGATGTAAACACAAGGGTCTGGGAATACCAGTAGCTCAAGTAGTAATGAACCAGTTTAGTATATGCAAGGCCTTGAGTTTCCACCTTGGTACCATATTAACTCCTGAACACACTGAGAGGTTCAGGGGGAGGGGGAACCTGTTAGTACAGTCAACTACTTTTGTAAAGGCAGAATAGTGAGTAACAATAATTACAAATCACCATGATGATCCCACTATATCCTCTAGGCCTTTGTAAAAGTAAGGGGAGGGAACTCCTAGTACCTGTTAGTATGAAAGAGACATTTCAGACACAGTAACTGCTGGGGCTGCAGAGCCAGAACAGGGGTTAAGGTACTTGCCCGCCAGGAGTAAATTCTGAGTGCAGAAGCAGGAGGAAACCCTGAACATCAGTGGGTGGTGACCCAAAAAGAAAAAGCAAAAAAAGAGAAAATACTACTAGCTAGAATATAGAAAAGCATATAGTCACTCCACTGTGGGGAAATGTAAAGTTTGTGTGAATCAATTATGCCAATATTTATTTAAACTATAAATGATGGATTGAGCATGTTGCTCAGTAGGCATGTAGGAGTGAGCCCTCAGGATAGAGGGGGAATAAGGGCCTGTATTCAGTCCCCAGCACCACAAATTAATTAATTAATTAACGTAACTACAATGCCCAATTACTTGACTCAACAATTAACTTCTAGGTTCTGATCCTATATAAAATCACAGAAAAACAAGACTACTTGTACCTGAATATATTCAAATCATTTCCAATAACCAATGATAGCTTAAATATCAAAAAACTTAAATATCTATTGATAGACTTTATGTTCTGCTATTCCCAACAAGAGGCTGTAACAGTACAGGTATATTCAGAAAGTCTTCTAAGTACTAGGAAGAACAAAAAATACACGGGAAAAAAAAATTTGATCATATGGAAAACTTACTATTAAATGAATGAAAGATACAGAGCAGAATGCTGCCATTTGTGAAAGAGGAAGAAATGTATATAAATATATGAGTGTAATGGAGATATATACTTCCATCTTTGTACATACATGGATATTGCTAAGAGGATACACAAGGCGACAGCTTACTGTGACTGCATATAAGACTAAATATGGAACAGAACAGAAAAAGAAAAGTGGAAAAAAAAAAAAAAACGAACACGCTTGGAGGCTGGAGTCATAGTACAGGGGTAGGGCGCTTGCCTTGCATGCAGCCCAGCCAGGTTCGATCCCTGGCTCCCCATCTGGTCCCACCAGGAATGATTCCTGAGAGCAGAGCCAATAGTAAGCCCTAAGCACTGCGACTGTGGCCTGAAACAACACACAAAAAATAATAATAAAAAAAAAAACAGTAACAAATACCTGCTAACACTGAGTTCTTCTTTTTATTTTTTTTGGGTGGGGCCACACCCGGTGATGCACAGGGGTTACTCAGGAATTACTCCTGGTGGTGCTCAGGGAACCATATGGGATGTGCAAGGCAAAAAGCCCTACCCGCTGTGCTAACGCTCCAGCCCCAATACTGACTTCTTAATCAGCAATGTGAGACTGTATATACTGAGTGATGAAGAAATGACTAGTTTTAAAACCCAGTTTATTTTAAAAAATACAATAAACACCATTTGGGGACTTGTATGACCGAAATGCAAAAATTAGAAAACACTGCTTCTCAAGTTACTAACAACTCCTCACATGAAAATTCAATTGCAGTTCAAAAGAGGATTCCATCTGAGATCGCAGAAAAGCTGTCTCCCATTGTAAGGAATGTTCTAGACTCAGAAAAACCTGCCTGTTTAAACCTAGAAAGTAACTGGATCAAAGTTTGCTTCAAAATAACAAGTAAATTTGAGAAGAAAGAGGCTTTTTTTTTCTTTTTGGGTCACGCCTGGCAATGCACAGGGGTTACTCTTGGCTCATGCACTCAGAAATTACTCCTGGCAGTACTCAGAGGACTATATGGGATGCTGGGAATCGAACCCTGGTTGGCCTCGTGCAAGGCAAATGCCCTACCCGCTGTGCTATCACTCTAGCCCTGAGAAGAAAGATCTTAATATGTCAGGAGACAGCAGGTGAAAAGTATATAAATGTTTATTTTTCAGTGAAATATTCCTTAGACATTCCTTAAAACACCTAACTGCTAGGAACATTCCAGAGAGGGTCATCTGAATTTGATGAATAACAGGTCAATTTCAGAAGTTGAAATTGAACTTTATTCCAGTGATGTTTAATAGTAACAGTTTACAAAGGCTCCTATTATTCTTTTTACAGGGGCAAGCTCAGTTTTATTGACACTTCTTGAGTTTAACATCTGACTGAACACTATTGCCCCTTTGAAAGCTGTTTATAAAAACTATTCAAGGAATATGTTACAAATCAAACTCTAGTGTCAGTTGAATTAAACCCACTGGACAGCTGCAATCCATCAAAAAAGTTCATGGATGCTTTTCCCTTATTAAAAAAATAAAACAGTAAGCAGAAGTGTCAAGATAGCTTAACAGAAAAACTACTGCAGCTGCTAATCTCTGGATTTTTTTTTTAAATAAACTAATAGTCTTACCACATATTCCAGCTAGAATTCAGATATATCAGCATGTTCTATACATACAATTCAAGTTTTCCACTCGGAGGCGTTGGTGGTACAGTGGTGAGCATAGCTGCCTTCCAAGTTTTCCACTCAATAAGATAAAATGACCAGAAAACTTCATCCAGCGGAACAGCTCAGAATTTACAAGAACATCTTAACCTAAAGCAACCACTTACCCTATGTATTTATGCATTTGATTCTGTCATTCTACCTTCTCTAAGACACCTCACTCCAACTATAAGGAGCAGTAGGCAAAAACCTCTCCAGTTGATATCTAGCACATTATAGTTACCAACACTATACTACACCCACTTATTCTTTCCATTTATTTTTTTTTAAGATTAACAATATGTTGTGGCCAGGGATATGGCTAAGAGGTAGAGAGTGTAGATTAGTGTTTATATGAGTTTATATATTGTATGTATATAGTAGTATATATGAGGGGCTGACTGGAGAGATAGATAGCACAGCAGGTAGGGCATTTGCCTTGCACACGGCTGACCTAGGTTCGATTCCTCTGCCCCTCTAGGAGAGCCCAGCAAACTACCAAGAGTATCTTGCCCGCAGGGCAGAGCCTGGCAAGCTCCCTGTGGCGTATTCAATATGCCAAAAACAGTAACAAGTCTCACAATGGGGACGTTACTGGTGCCCGCTCCAGCAAATCGGGATGACAGTGATACAGTGATATGCGGGCCTTATATATACTAGTTTCTATGAGGTCTTCGGTTCAAGCCCTAGTACCATAAAAAAAAAAGAATAAACAAATACATATTCACTTTAAACAAAACTTCACATTTTAGTCTCCTAAAAAAGAATATTTACATGATCATTTAAAAATATTTCCTACAGAAGAATTAACTTGTAAAACAATTTCCTCTAAATTTTATTAAATAAACATTTTAGTGAATACAAATAGTTCTACTTACACATATTACCTATACTCTCATTTAGGAAAATCTAGGTTTTGGGGGGCTGGATTTTTTTCTTTAAGTTAATAATTCAGAGACAGAGAAATAATCCAGAGGTTAAGGCGCTTCCCTTGCACACAGCTGACCCAGGTTTGAATCTATCCTGTATGTTCCCTGAGCTCACCAGGAATGATCCCTGAGCACAGAGCCAGGAGTAAGTCCTGAGCACAAAAATCAAAAACAAACACAGGTTAATATTTCAAAATTAAAATTCAGAAATAACTAATATAGAACATACCCATTCTCTGCCAAGAAAGAAGCTGCAACAAGAACAAGTTTTAGAAGACTTATTTAGATCCTACTTTACAGTAAACTTTTTGGGTTTTTTTGGGGGGAAGGGCAGATATCCAGCAGTGCTTCAAAGGTAGTCTGGGCAGTGCTTGGGGGACCATGTGCATCTCCAGGGATCTCAGTGGGATCTGCTGAACAAGACAAGTTCTTTTTCTTGAGGGGCTGGGGGGGGGTCACACCTGGTGATACTCAGCAAGTACTTCTGGCTATGCTGGGGGACAATGTGGGGTGCCAAGGCTTGAACCCAGGTCAGCTGGGGCAGTGGGGCAATAGGAAACACCCTACCTTCTGTGCTACTGCTCTGGCCCTAAGGCAAGTTCCTTAATCCTTAAACTACCTCTCTGGCCCTATTATATTTTAAGAATATAGATTTTTTAATATTTATTTATCTTCTAGAACTATATTATTTTCTCATCATTATCTGCATGAAATACAATTCATTTCACTAACATCTCCTCACTATCACTCACTTAAAGCACATTAATAACACCTTCACTATCACTCACTTAAGGCACACTAATTTAAGATATCAGAGCAATCCTAAAATAATTCTAAGATTTTCCTAAAGTGTTTATGTTCTTTCCTTTATATATAAAACTTCAATCTTCTTTCTTTATGGCACTATTTAAGACAAATCTCAGTATGGATATAATGTCTAGAAAATAATCACCTCACATTATAGATCAAATTAACAGTGGGGTATCGTTTTTAACACTATTTTAGAGAAAAACCAGCTTCTTTTCCAGCACACCTCCAAATGGCAGCAATTTAATTTCAGGTCTCCATATTAGCTTATTTTCTCAAAACTGTTGTCCTTATCAAGTGATTTGCAGTTCCCTGTAATAATAATGTCAAACTATTTGCAAATTTTGCCATAACTCTTAATTACTTTAGAATACTCCAAAATTATAAATATTACAGATTTTATTAAAGACTATTTACAATAGAAATGTGCACATTTTCCAATCTATGGTCCATTAAAATAAAAATTTCATGGGGCCGGAGCAATAGCACAGCAGGTAGGGTGTTTGCCTTGCACGCGGCCGACCTGGGTTCAATCCCCGGCATCCCATATGGTCCCCCAAGCACTGCCAGGAGTAATTCCTGAGTGCAAAGCCAGGAGTAACCCCTGAACATCGCTGGGTGCGACCCAAAAAGCAAAAATAAATAAATAAATAAATAAATAAAAATTTCATCCCTTACTCTCAAAAATGTATGCTAGACTCTCAGCTGATTCCTCCGCCCTCCCAGACCTCTGCTCGCTCCTCCACCCTTGCAGCTGAGGTGACACCCCCACAGGACTGGGTCCCAACAGCCCCCATGCCTGCCCTACACCATCTCAGCAGGCTCATCTCCACATCTCCTGAACTGAAGAACCCTGTACGAGAGAAAAGTTTATTCATCAAACTTCACACTGCTCACACTTACATTTACTGTCACTGGATGAAGATAGGCAGGGAAAAAAAGGAGCCACACGCAGCCTGATTCCCCCAGAAATTCCCATGTATCTTTATGTAACTGTAAAGATACATCCCCACAAGGCAAGAGCACAGCAAGAACACAGCAAACATAATGGGGGAGATGCCTTGAAGCTCACCAATCGATGAGTAAGAACAATAATCTCTAAAGACGCTGAGTGTTGGAAGGCACCACCACCAATAAGCTCTGTGCATTCTCAGAGAAGGGCTTCAGTGACCCACCCCATGGTGGGGATGTTTAAAGAGTTCACAGAAACTATGGCACAGGTAGCCAGCAAGCTATAAGAAATTATGAGCCTAGTATCTGGAAAAAACCCGAATGCCCCAGAACGGATGACTGGCTGAGGAAACTTTGGTACATCTATACAATGGAATACTATGCAGCTGTCAGAAAAAAGGAGGTCACGAATTTTGTATTTAAGTGGATGGGCATGAAAAGTTTCATGCTGAGTGAAATGAGTCAGAGAGAGAGACAGACATAAAAAGATTGCACTCATCTAGGGTATATAGAATAACAGAGTGGGAGACTAACACCCAAGAATTGTAGAAATAAGTACTAGGAGGTTGACTCCATGGCTTGGAGGCTGGCCTCACATTCTGGGGAAAGGGCAACTCAGAAAAGGGATCACCAACTATAATATAGTCGAAGGCCATGTGGGGGAAGGGAGTTGCGGGCTGAATGAGGGCTAGAGACTGAGCACAGTGGCCACTCAACACCTTTGTTGCAGACCACAACAGCTAATTGGAGAGAGAGAACGGAGGGGAATGCCTTGCCACAGTGGCAGGGTGGGGTGGGGGGAGATGGGATCGGGGAGGGTGGGGGGATGCTGGGTTTGCTGGTGGTGGAGAATGGGCACTGGTGGGGGGATGGGTTCCCGAGCTTTGTGTGAGGGAAGCATAAGCACAAAAGTGTGTAGATCTGTAGATGTGCCCTCAGGGTGGTTCACGAATTAAAAATAAATAAATTAATTAAATAAAATAAAAAATATATATATAAGTCAAAAAAAATCATTTAATACAATATAATACAATGCCTATTGTCCTTGACATAAATAAGTGTTAAACCCTGGCATCTACAATCTATTACACTAAATTCTATTTTGTACTGGATCACATCAAAAAAAAAAAAAAGAAATTATGAGCCTAAATGACAAAACAGGAGTAGCAGGAATTAAAGTTAATTAAAACAAACAAACAACTTAATAAAAGGTCAACAACAGCATCTGAGGAAAAGATCAAGGAGCTCCAAAATGACAGGAAGGAACCCTCTAGAAAACAACAGAAAATGAAAAAAAAAAAGGGGAAAAAGAAAAAGAAAAAAAAAAGCCTGAAAAGAAATGAACAGCACACCAGAGAACTATGGGAAGAATTCAAGAGGAACAATGTAGAAATCATCCGTCTCTGAAGAACAGAAAGGCAATTTTGAGGAAGAACTACTAAAGAAATCATGGTAAGAATTTCCTGGAATTAAGAGGCTTGCAGGCACGGAGATCCAAGAGGCCCAAATGGTCCCAGAAAAAAAGACCCTAATAGAAAAACTCCAAGACATGGTATAACCAGAATGACAAAAGTCAAAGACAGAAACAAAATATTGAAAGCAGCAAGACCACAAAAGAAAGTTACATACAAAGGAAAGCCCAGAAGATTCACAGCAGATCAATCAAATGAGACTCTGTACCAGAAGAGAATGGGGGGGGGGGGAGAGAAGAGGCAACCGCTTAATTCATAGCCTTGAGACCGGTTTTGAAAGACAAGACAGACCAGTTGGAAAGATAGTGCAGAGCCCAGCTAGAGTGCATGCCTTGTATGAGGCAGAAGGGGGCTCGATTCCCAACATTCCATCCGGGTTCCCCGAGCCCGGCAGGAGTGATTCCTCAGTGCAGAGACAGAAGTAACCCCTGAGCATTATCAAGTGTGGCCCCAAAACAAACAAAAAAGAAAGACAAACAAACTTCTCAGCACTCTGCCATTTAGTAGGGAACTCACTCAATACTTATGCTTGTCCTCTATCAGACTAAGAAAAATTTGCTTGCTAATTTGCTTGCTAAGAAAAATCCCTAGCTTGCTAACCATTTTGCCATTTCCAAAAACAAATTAATCCTTTAATATCAAACTGCCATGTCTATTCAGGAGAATTTTTTAACATCTGCATAGATTTTTACTACAATCTTTTACTTACTAATGCAGACACTTAAGCATTATCTATAATGCAATAATTTCTAACATGAAGACAAATTTCCCTTTTTAGGATAAAGCATAATTTTATACTTTTATAGGCCCATTCACATTCCCCCTTAAATTTTTAACTTCCCTCTCCTCATGTTTACTAAATTGTATATTTAAGATACAATGAATTATCCAAACAATTAATTTTTTAACTTATACTAGTAAAAGTTGTTGAAAATAAAAGCTATCATTATATTGATTTACAATTTTGTAGAATTTTTAGGAGTTTAGCTCTATTTATCTATACATTTGTAGGTGTTACCACCTCCACAATAAGTAACTTTTAAAAATATCTCTCTCGTAAGTGGAATATAAAAAGAAACACAGTAAAGGAACAATGGATAGCTACTGACTGAAACTGGAGATTCTGTCTACAGAACTGAACTTTACATGGGAGGAGGGGGCAGCCAGGAGGGGCCCTTGGGACCCTGGTGGAGGGTAGCAGGCTCTCTGGTGGTAGGTGTGGTGTTGGAATAATGGTTATATAAAAAGTATCATTAAGAGTACTGTATGGGCTGGAGCGATAGCAAAGTGGGTAGGGCATTTGCCTTGCACGTGGCCGACCTGGGTTCGATTCCCAGCATCGCATATGGTCCCCTGAGCACAGCCAGGATTAATTCCTGAGTGCTGAGCCAGGAGTAACCCCTGAGCAGTGCCGGGTGTGACCCAAAAACAACAACAACAAAATAGAGTACTGTAAATTCCAGTACCTCAATAAACATGGTGATTTTAATTTTAAATCCATTTTAAACATGATTTTAAGTTAACATGGTCGAACCAAACTCAGAGCCCAGCACAGCATACCCACCCTCCCACCCGCCAGCTCTGCCTGGAAATACCCTACAGGCACCAAGCACCACGGGTCCAAGGAGAACGCCACAGCTGAGCTGAGCACTGAGCCAACAGATCCACACAGTCAGGCTGAGTTCTGCCAGGCTTAACCTGGGCCTCCTGAGAACTTCTTGAGAGACCCAAATAAATGAGCAATTTAAGGTTTTTTTTTTCTAACTACCAATTTATCTGGTAGTTATAAACAAGAACATAAGGTATAACAGAGTTAAGTGAACTATCTTTTAAACAACAGTAGAGAATTAAAAAATTGGGGAAGGAAAACATGTATTTAAAACTTGACCTGAAGTGGTGATGGGGGTGGCGGGAATCAGCGTGGGTATTTGGCTGACCCCCAGTGCCCCCTGTACATAACTTCTCATAGGTTGCCCAGGCCTCTCTGCCAGGACTGAATGGCCCGTGAATGACATTATAATAACTAAATGGTGCATGGCAGAAGAAAGGTTCCCCACCCCTACCTTAGAGTTAAATGTCACTTGAACACAGAAAGCTGAAAAATACAGAGACAGTGTAAAACTGTAGAGATAGGGGCAGGAAAAACAGTAGAGGGAGTAAGGCATTTGGCTAAACTTGGTTCAATCCCCAGATCCACACAGTCCCCTAAGCATCTCTGTGCAGTCCTGGAAGTGCCCAGGTGGCCAGGTGACCCCTGACCACACAACTCAGGGCTCAAGAAGCACTGCATCCTCAGGTCCTGGCATGAAGCCACTAGTTCAGCTGTCTGAGAGTCACTGGGACGAGCTCCAGGGACTCCTGAGCACCCTTTGTGAGAACCTCCCTCTAAAAAATTGTAAAGATAATTTCAGAATTTTTGTTTGTTCACAAACATTTGTATATACTTCTGTATTTTACTTTATTTTAGTTTTGTACTTCCGTTATTTTAAAACAGCGGTTTGTAAGACGACTTATATAATGTATTAAATACATCACACATACACATTTTGAAGCATAAGCCTCCTGCTGAAATTTAACACTTTTAGTTTTAGACAGTACCACCGTTATTTTCCTTAAAAGAAATGATCAATTATTTCACAAGGGACAGGGATGTGGCTCGGAGCAGAGCATATGCCTGTGTGAAAGGCCCTGGATGGAAAAAGGCACACAGAGGCCAGAGAGATAGTACAGGGTGAAAGGTAATTGCTTTGCACATGGCAGATCCTGATTTGGGCCTCAACACCACATATGGTCCCAGAGCCACACCAGCCGTGAGCAAACACCTTGCATTAGCTGTTCTTTTTAGTTGTTGGGGTTATTCTGGTTTGTTTTTGTTGCCATTATGATCTAAATTTAATGGCTTCAACACCAAGAAGTTAATCTTTCACTCTTCTGAAAACTAGCAGTTCAAAAATGAGTCGTAAGTGTTAGAATGAATGTGTGGATGGGACTGTCCTTCTGCAGCCTCCAGAGAACCCATTTCTGTATCTCACCCAGCTAAGAAGCTGCTACATTCCAGAGCCTGCAAGGCCTTTCCTTGAGTCAAAGCACTGTATTTTTTTTTTAATTTTTAATTTTTTTGCTTTTTGGATCACATCCGGCAATGCACAGGGATTACTTCTGGCTCTGCACTCAGGAATTACTCCTGGCAGTGCTCAGGGGACCATATGGGATGCTGGGAATTGAACCTGGGTCGGCCAAGGGCAAGGCAAACGCCCTACCTGCTCTGCTACTGCTCCAGCCCCAAGTCAAAGCACTTTACCTACTTCCCATTTCTCCTCCTTGTGTTTACACTGACTCCCAGTTATCTCAAAAAATAATCTTCTTACCTCATAATCCTTATTTTAATCAAGTTAGGAAAGTTCCAATAGTCACGTAAATCAATATATTCAAGGGGAGATCTAGGGTAAATCAGTATGTTCAAGGGGAGATCTAGTTGTGGAGATCTCTAGAGGGAGGTCTTAACCTGTGTACCATATATATGTTCAACAAGATTTTTTATAATTTTTGAAAAATTTTTAAACAGATATTATATCTAGGGTCTGAAAATTTTCTCTCTCAGAAAGCTGGAACTGAAATCCTAACACTAAAATGGGATGGGATTAAGGCCCCTGGGAAATTGTTACCCACTCCGGCACTCATTAGTCAGGCAACTCACACAAATCTTTTTGTTCTGAATTCAAATTTACTAATATTAAAACTGCTCTATGTAGCTGGCAAGTACTTCGCAATCTTCTGTCTGGTTCAATTCAACATAGCACACTTTAATTTTCACAAAATTATTGCTTTGGGGTTGTCCTCTAGTTTAAGAACGCCCCTCCCTTATTACTCATAAGTATTTCATTTTGTTTCTGGGCCACACCTGTTTCAGACAGGAGTACCCCCAGCCCAGTGCCAGAGGTTGCTCCTGCAGCTCCTGCAGTACCTGAGTACCTGGGGGACCAACTGTGGCATGCCGGGGACCAAACCTGGATCGATGCATTCTAAATATGAGTCCCAGCCCTTTGTGCAACTCGCAGGGCAAATTTTAGTCTTTTTCCAAAAATAATCTCCCCAGTGCTGTCAATTTATATTACCTTGAAAGACAATTTTATTTCTTGACTACCATATTATTTAACCTACTACCCTGCCATCTTCTTCATGCTCTCCACTTAGTTTGTTTTTAAAACCACTAGAAAAATGTTGGGAATTAATGATCGTTTAACAGTCTTCCTGTCTAATTCCTTGTTCAAATTCATCAAGTGACTAGTTAAGTTTGCTCAGATGTATTTTATCATGTCCATATTCCTTGTATATTTCTTTTTAACTTTTTATTTATTGGGGAAGGGGTCTGGCCACACACAGGAGTGCTGAGGGGCTATTTTGGGCTTAAGGGATCACATTTGGTGCTGGGGACTCAAACCAGGGTCTGTGGGACACAAGACAAGTGACTTAACTGCTGTACTACCTCCCCACTGTATTTCTCTTTTAATATACAGTTTTACAGCATACAGTATACCCTTAATACACAGTTTGCATAAATGACTGCTGAAAACTATCAAAGGTCCTTTTAGCAATACTTATCTGACCACATAATTTCCTTCTTTTATTTGCTGATATGAATTATAATAGCCTTTAAATTAAGTCTCTTATAAATTCCTTAAGTAAATCCTACTTGGACAGTGGTATAATTACTAGATAATTTGCTGAACTAGATAATTTGATAATTTGAGTTTAACATGTTAATACTGTACTTATAATTTTTGTATCTGTATTCACAAATAAGATGGTCTAATTCCCCAAACATATTTCTGGCACTACTTATGAGATTTTTGGTACTAATGTTATGAAGAAACTATAAAGTGAAGGCCTTTTCAGCTATTCTTAAAATGCTAAAATTGAAAAAAAAAATACACACAAAATAGGGCGATCTGTCTGAAAATAATACACGGCATTTTATTCAGTATTTTATCAGTTGTAAACACATTATATATATATATATATATATAATTTGATTGTAAATCTACCTGTCTCAATGCTTTCTCAAAAGCAGACCTTTAGGGCTACATAGACAGCAGCTAGGGAGCTTGCCTTGCATGGATGCAACCCGAATTCAATCAAAAATTAACTAGTGTGATCCCTTGTGCCCAGCCAGGAGTAACCCAGAGCCAGCATTCAGCCCTGAGTACTGCCAGATATGGACCCCAAAACCAGCTCCCCAAAAGTGTAAAGGATTTAAAATTTTTTGTGGGGAAGGCGGTAAGGGTCAGACTACCCTGATGGTGCTCAGTATTTAACTCCTCGCTCTATCTATACTCAGAAATCACTTCTGGTGGGCTTGGGACTTTATGGGGTGCCAGTGACCAAATCCAAATCAATTACATGCAAGGTAAGTGCCCAACCTGTTGTACAGTAGCTCCAGTCCTGTGTTATCTTTTAAAAGAATTACACTGCTAATCTAATTGGCTACTGATTAACGGTAGTTCTAACAAGAGAACAGTAACACTAGTGCTCAAGCACTAACCTGGACGATGCCTCAAAAACTGGGAAAAATAAATTGATTTGAACAAAGGCAAAACAAACATAATAAAGCAAAAGTTTAAATAAGTCATCATTGTGAGTAATACTAAGAAACAAAATGGCACGGGGGCCGGGGGGGGAGTGAGGGGGCCCCAGAGAGATAGTATGATATACAGGGCACCTGCCTTGCACACAACCAACCAGGTTTGGGTCTTAACATCCCATATGGTTCCCTGACATGGCCAGGAGTGACCCCTGATTGCAGAGCCAGGAGTAAGCCCTGAGCACACCAGGTGCAGCTAGAAATCCCCAAATAAAACAAAAGAAGAAGAAAATAAAATGAAACTAAATGGTCAATTTTATTAAGAAACTTAAAAATACAAAAGTATCAAGCCTTATAAATTCTTCAACTAGGGCTGAACAGGTAGTACAGAGGTTGAGATGCTTGCCTTACATGATGCCACGCTGCAGTTTTGATCCTAAGAATCATATACAATCCCCTAAGCACCACCAAGACTGATCTCTGAGCACAGAAGCGAGAGCACAGAAACAAGAGCATAGAACCAAGTCTTGGGCCGGGGCCGATACCGGCTTGCGCTCCACCGAGATTCGACCCAGGTGGCCATGCTTTTGCACAGCCGCTTTGCTGCTGAACGACCAAGATCCAGAGCCAGCTACATTACTTCTGGTCCCAGCAAGTGCTTGCAGCCATGTCTCCAGACTGTGAACTAAGCTTTTGCCCCACGCTGGCTGAGGAGGGAAATATCCTTCCTCCTTGGTTTTTCTTCCCTCTGGGAAGAAGCGGCGTGGTGTCCGCCCTATTATGGGACTTTTAAACAGGTATGAACTTGGTGGCGCGGGGGAAAAAAAAATGTGTTTTGAACTTGAAACAGCGGGACACTTGGGCAGTCTAGGGCTGGGGCCAATACTGGCTTGTGCTCCGCCGAGATTTGACCCGGGTGGCCATGCTTTTGCACGGCTGCTTTGCTGCTGAATGACCAAGATCCAGAGCCAGCTACATTACTTCTGGTCCCAGCAAGTGCTTGCAGCCATGTCTCCAGACTATGAACTAAGCCTTTGCTCCATGCTGCCCCAGGAAGGGAAATGATGCAATTTCCAACTTTAATCTCCCTGGACTTAATTACTAAAATGCAGAAATCCTAAACCACGCGGCCGCTACTGCGGCCACGTGACTTTATATCTCTTCATTCCCATCAGTAGAAAACTAATTATCAAATGTTTCCTTGTCAATAGGGCCGTATGTTTGGGGGATAAACTCCAACAAGAATAGCGGGTTCTAAAAACAAGCACGAAAATGTGTAAATCTGTAACTGTACCCTCACTGTGACTCACCAATTAAAAAATAAATAAATTATATATAAAAAGAAAAGAATAGTGAGTTCTGTGTTGAAACTCCAACAACAATAGTGAGTTTTGTGTTGAAATATAGAATGTAATCAAGGTAAAGAGAAAATGAAGTGAAATTTATCAGTTATGCAGGTGGGGGTAGAGGGGCTGAGGGGTGGGGGGTGGGAGGTATACTGGGGTTTGTTTTTTTTTGGTGGTGGAATATGGGCACTGGTGAAAGGACGGGTGTTTGAGCATTGTATAACTGAGACATAAGCCTGAGAACTTTGTAACTTTCCACATGGTGATTCAATAAAATAAATTAAAAAAAAAAAGAGCATAGAACCACACCTGAGCACCACCAGGTGTGGTGGCCCCCAAACAAATAAAATTCTTAAACCAGCAACCAGAAGAATATGCTACATAAACAACTCAAAGCCAATTGTTTTGCAGAATAACCAATAATAAAGCATCTTAAAAAGCGGCATTAATTTTTTTCACTCGGTATTATGTATAAATCACCAAATGACTAGAAATCAACTGACTGTGCGACAGTCAAGCAATACGATGAGTTTTACAATGTCTTAGTATGAAGAGATTATGACACACTCTACAGTTGCAACAATAAAATTATCTTGCTTTAGCAATTCTTATCTAAAAGCATCCTAACAGGCATGAAAAGACACTAAAGATTTTCAGTTAAACGTGTGCTATTTTTTTATAGTACTGCTTCTGGAAATCTATTCTTACCTATTACCAGCTACAGCAAAATATTGCAGAGAGAGGGGAGAGATACAAGTCAGTCCTTGGCAATAACAAAAAAGACATTGTTTTAGTAAAAAAAAAAAATGTATCAATAGGCATGCACAAGTTTCAGTCTCCAGCAAACAACACACACACACACTCACACATACATACTCACATATATACACACACACACACACACACACACACACACACACTCATATACACAGAGCCAACGGACAAGAATATCAGTAGTTCAAAGTTCCATGAGACATGAAACAGTGCATAGCTTCTTGATCAATCAGCATCCCCATACTTTAGGCATTATTTTATCATAACAGTAATCAAACAATATGCCTCCATAAGATTAGTCACCTTAGTCTCTTTTGGAAAGTAAGATTACATCTTCTATTAATAGATTTATAGAAAAATTCAGTGAGGCAGTATTTTAAGCAATCAAAAAATGCCTGGCAGAGTAACTGCTTGATAAATATTGGGTATTATTCATGATATATTCAAATTCCAAATGAGAGAGGTGATTCTGCTTAAAGCAAGCATCACTGTTATTCTATGTCTGTGAATACGACTTAAGAAAATTCTTTTAATACTGAAAGTGATTAACTTCATCCTTACATATACACCAAAGGGCAAATGATTACCAAGAAAAAAAATTCAATCTTTCTATATTGCTGACTTATTTTATATGTACACAACATAGGAAAACAATCACATTCTAGAGGTAAGAAACCACCAAAGGAATAGCAGAGATTTTGAAATGAAAATGAGCTTTGTGACTTACTGACTGACTAAATCAGATCCCATCTTAGAGCCATCATCGGCCTCCTCTTCCATATCAGAGTCCATACCATTGTCACCTTATAAATGAAATAAACTATTGAAAGCATGCGTATAAAAGGTCAGAATAATTTCATCATTACACAAAAGTGTCACTTTAAAAGTGATGCACACTGAAGAAATTTACAGTTGCTGAATGATGACACTTTGGAGGTTGGGGAGATAGTTCAAAAAGCTGGAGTGCGTGTCTGATAAGCTCAACAATCCCCTACACTGCACACGGTTCCAATAAAGCATCTCTAGGAGAGTTCGGGCAGCCTCGAAGTACTACTAGGGGTGGTCTCCACCACTGGTAGGCCTCAGCAGCACTGCAATAGCCAGACCAGGCCTGCCTTAGGCAGGGCAAGCTTTGGAGGGAGTGGTACCCAATTTCCTGGGGCACTACTCAAGAGACCCCTGCCCAACAAAAGACAGACAAAGGATGATAACTTTTAGATGCCTATATAATTTAAATAAATTTTTTATCATCTATTAAACATTTCTCATTTCCCTCCACTTATCTATTTTTAACTATTTATCTATTTTTAACTTTATTTCCAACAGAATGTGCATTTATTTTCTTACAGATTATCCACATATGTATATATGTATATATCTACTGGCAGAGCTAAAAATTCTGTATAGATAACATTTATATATTTATCTGTATAGATAAAATTCTGTAAAGATAACATTTAAACTGAATGTTATCTCTGGTATTAAAAGTTGTTCCCCACCCCCTTCTCTCCTTATGCTAATGCTAAAATTCTTGTACATTTCTAAAAGAAGAAGAAGGAAAAAAAAAATTCCATGAAATTCCAAAGTCTATGAGCATTACCACAAATAAGAATGATAATTCAGGAAGACAGACATACACATGTTGATAAATTGTAGCTAATTCTAATGCTGCATCTAGCTTTTATCAGCAGTATGCAGTCGGTAACTATGAGCAATACGAATATGAAGTGAAACTAAAGAAGACTTTCTTCTCAAAAGTTAATTAAAAAAAAAAATTGGATGGGAGGGTGACATCTGCTGTGCTTGGGAGCAAATCCCAGCAGTGCTTAGGGAACCATGTGGTCCTGGAAATCAAACCTGAGCCTTCCACATGCAAAGCACGCACTCTAGCCCACTGAGCTATCTATCACCCTGGCCTCAAAAGTGAATTTTTAAATAGCATTTTGAGTTAAAAATCTCCTTCCTTCTACAGGAGGAGTAGAGGATGGGCTGCCACACACAGTGGTGCTCAGGGGTATTTAGTGTAGAGGATCAGATACAAGGCTTCCCAAAATGTCTTGTATGTTCCCAAACACCTGAGTCACATCTCTTCTCCCTCAGTAAACATTTTTGTTTCACATTGTTATCATAAACAAACTTTCATTCTTACCTAAATGTCTGATTTAGGAAAAACATTTTGATTTCCTTTTGTGAAATAAATTTTGTAAGTAAATTTTATTTATAGACTGTACTCTTCCTATGTTGGATTCAGAAAAAATACATACAAGCGAAAAGTAATTGTAAGGAATGGAGAGAGTACAGTGGGGAGAATGCTTGCCTTGCGGGCAGCCAGACCAGATTCAATTCCGGGATACTCCATGTGGTCCCATGAGGACCACTGGAATGATCCCTGCGTGCAGAGTCAAGAGTAAGCTCTGAGTACTGCCAGTGTGGCCCAAAAAACAAAAATCATCAACAAAACACATTTATGAAACTCTATTCTTAAAAGCTATTCTAATAGCTAAATTTTTTTCTCACTACAAATAGATGCAAAAATATTCAATAATTACTCAATAATGCAATTCAAGTAATATTCAAATAAGAAAAATACATACCAGAATTTATGCTAAATATAGTATTAACAGTTACCAGAAAGTAGAAATACGTATTCTTACCCTCAAGAATCTTCAAGATTTTTTTTTCAGACAGGAGCTCTAACTGTTCCTGGCATAATTTCTTAATTTCTTCTACTGAACAGTTCTAAACAAAATAAATTTTTTAAATGAATTTTATATAATATAGCACGAATATAAACTAGAAAATAACAATCCAAAAATAAGGCAGCTTAGCAAAATTTTACAATAAAACTAAAAGTCATACTTTCAAAAGAAAAGCAGAAAATTGGTAATTAAAATGATTATGATTACAGAGAACAGAAATATAAAAAGTCAGGTTTACTACTAAAAAGAAAAAACTACAGTGTAAGTTTGGTACCTTTAACTAACAATAAAATAAATGTAATAGAGTCTAATAGAGGAATATAAAATAATTCCCTTAAAGGTTTAAGTATTCAAGTACTGGCTCTATACATCTTAGATCTTGAGTGTAATTAATCTCTATTTCAAGAATTATAAATTAAAATACCATGTATTTCTCCAACTTTGAGAACTACAGCAAATCTTTGTCAAGTACTGCAAAATAAGCTATTACTAGTCATTGTTGTACATGCTGTTACACCATAGCACAGATCTTAAAAATACCAAATAGAGGGACCAAAGAGATAGTACACTGGTTAGGGGATTTGTCTTGCACACAGACAACCTGGGGTTCAATACCCAGAGTCTATATGAGCCACCAATGGGCACCACCGGGAGCAATTTCTGAGCACAGAGCCAGGAAAAGCCCTGAGCATTACCAGGTGTGATCCCCCTCCCCTGCAAAAAAAAAAATTCCAAATGGAATTTTATCTCCAATTTGGTTACTGATACTGCTTACCTTTAATTTCAGAAATTCAATAAATTCCTTACCTAAACATCAAAAACTTCCCCATTCTTTTCTTAGCTTATTTTTGAATATACAAGGACATTTATGATCCTCAAAAAAAAAAAAATCCCTCTTTCCCTTTCTGACAATGCTTTCACACTGAAAATATCCGAATGCAATTTTCATTATGAAGATAGTATGAAAATGTATGTACTGACGTACCTTTAATACATCAGGAAGCATCTTCTGTAGCTTCTTCTCTCCTATGATACAGAAACACTGCTGAAGCATTTCTTTTTTGTCAGAAATATAGAAACTAACTGGCTTTAATGACACAGTCAGGTCCAGTCCACCTTCTTCAAGGTCACTGTGCTCTGCCAAGAATAACTCTTTTTCCAAAGTTGGTAAAAGATACTTGGTTTCCTAAAGTTAAAAGAATTTATAAAGAACAATGAAATACTACTACTTAAGATGTACGGAAGATGTATATAATGTCATATGCTTTTATTTAATAAATTATTCTTCACTTAGAAATTTCCAGGGTCTGGATGCAGCTCTGTGGAAGAGCACCTGCCCACTTTACATCACATATGAGGCCCTGGGGTCAATACCCAGCTCCATAAAAGCAACAAACAGATTGATCTAGAGCCATAGGTAAAAACATCAAATGTTAAACTGTTCTGTATTCATTTGTTTTCTTTTGGGAGGCCATACTGGCAGTGCTCAGAGCTTACTCCTGGCTCAGGGAGCACTCCTGACAGGGCCCAGGAAATTCTGTGGGATGCTAGGCATCAAAGCAGCATCAGCAGTGCACAAGACAAGTGCCTTCTCTGCTGTACTATCTTTCCAGCCCCATTCAGTATTGTTCATCTTACTTGCCAACTGCAATAAACTCAACAAATTATTATTATTATTATATTATTATTATTATTGTTATTGTTTTTTTGGGTCACACCCGGAGATGCACAGGGGTTATTCCTGGCTTTGCACTCAGGAATCACTCTTGGCTGTGCTCAGGGGACCGTATGGGATGCTGGGAATCGAACCCGGGTCGGCCACGTGCAAGGCAAACGCCCTACCCACTGTGCTATCACTCCAGCCATCAACAAATTATTGTATAATGAAGAGATACTATCTTAGAACAAACAAAAATATATTTTAAATAGCGCCCTATAATTTTAGACTTCTGAAGAATTAGAATATTTCTAGCCTAAAATATGCACCGAGGCAGGGCTCTTGCCTTGCATGTAGCCAATCCAGGTTCAATCCCTGGCACCCCATATGGTCCCCACAGTACCTCCAGGAGCGATCCCTGAGTGCAAAGTCAGGAGTAAATCCTGAGCATCAGTGGGTGTGGCCCCAAAGCGCACACCCCCCGCCCCCCCCCCCCCCGCCGCCTAAAAATGTTTATATGAGGCTGGAGTGACAGCACAGGGGGTAGGGCATTTGCCTTGCACACGGCCAACCCGGGTTCGATTCCCAGCACCCCATATGGTCCCCTGAGCCAGGAGTGATTCCTGAGTGTGGGGCCAGGAGTAACCCCTGTGCAGTGCTGGGTGTGATCCAAAAAGGAAAAAAGTTTATGTATGGAAATCTGATAGCAAAAATATTATAAATCTCTACAAATCATACTCAAGAAAAACTGAAAGCCCTCCATCTAGATCAGGCACAAGACAAGATTACCCACTCTAACCACTGGGATTCTTGCCATATATATGTTAGGAGTAAGAGATATTAAGGGAATTCATATTGGAAAGAAAAAATCAAGATATGATTTTTCCAGATGATATATTATAATTAGAAAACCCTAAAGATTCTGACTCTGAAGCTGGAGTGATAATACGATGGGTAGGGCACCTGTCTTACACTGGGCTGACTCATGTTCAACACCCCATACTGCATACGGTCCTTCATGAGCCCCTCCAGGAACGATCACTGAGCAGAGTCAGGAGCACACCCTAAGTATGGCTGGATGTTTCCCAAAAACAAAAGTATAAAAAAATAAAATTAAATTAAATAAACTGTATAGCAACACAGAAGGCTACAAAATGAATACATAGCATTCCTATGCGAAACAATAAAAGAGAAGAGATATAATTTTTAATCCCTTTTATAACTGTTCAGCACAGCGCGTAGGGCATTTGCCTTGCATGTGGCTCACCCAGGTTAGATTCCTCCATCCCTCTTGGAGAGCCTGGCAAGCCGAGTATCCTGCCCGCACAGCAGAGCCTGGAAAGCTACCTGAGGCATATTCAATATGCCAAAAACAGTAACAAGTCTCACAATGGAGATGTTACTGGTGCCTGCTCGAGCAAATTGATGAACAATGGGGCAACAGTGCCACAGTGCTTTCTAATTGCACCTCAAAAAATTCAAGTACCTGGGAAGCCTAACAAAAGAAATAAGGCTTAAGAAAACAAAAGCGTGTCCCCTGTTCAAAGAGCAAGAAAATTAATATTGTCCAAATGACAATCCTATCTAAAGATTAAACAGAATCAATGCAGCCCCTAGAAACATACTCATTCTTTAAAGACATAAGCTAAATGATGTTGAATTTATATGAAGTAATGAAACACCCCAAATAGCCACAGCAATCCCAAGAAAAAAAGCGACTTGAGGCTATTATTATTATTACTCAAAATGAATTAGAGACCTTGATATTAAATACACAAATTATATTGAAGAAAACACAGGCAGAAACTTCATACTAAACCTTCAACAACTCAATGCCATTGGCCAAGCTTTTGGAAAAGAAGAGAACAAAAGGAATTGTATCAAATTAAGAAGCTTCTGTACCACTTAAGAAATGATGACCCCACAGATAAGTGAAAATATCTGCATACTTGCTCACCACTCATCTGACAAAAAGTTACTATCCAAGATACACAAAGTACTAGCATAACTTAACAAGAAAAAAAAAATTAATCCCATCCAAAAATGTGGAGAAGAGATAGAAACAAACATTCCCAAAGAAAACAGAGAAATGGCCATTACGTATATATCACTTATCATCAGAGAAATGCAAATTAAAACAATAAAATATCATCTCACAGTAGTGAGACTGGCACACACAAATAGAACAAAAACCTGTGTTGGCATGGATGTGGAGAAAAATGAATCCTCAGCCATTATTGGTGGGAATGTCAACTATTTCAACCCTTTTGGGCACTTCTCAAAAAATTAAGAATTAGAGGCCAGAGTGATAGTAAGTGGGTAGGGCTTGCACATGGTTGACCCAGGTTTGATCCCTGGTATTCCTTATGGTCCCTTGAGCACCACCAGGAGTGATTCCTGACTGCAGGGCTAGGCACAGCCCCTGATCATCATCAGGTATGATCGAAAAGCCAAATATTTTATTATAATGATTATTATATTATGTAATGTAATAATAATAATAATAAACAACTAAGAATTTATGAACCAACAATTCCATTTCTGGGTATCCACCAATAGCCTAAAAAGAGTATTCAGAAAATACACTTGCCCACATATGTTCACTGCAACACTATTCACAGCAGCCCAAATCTGGAAACAACTGAAGTGTCTAAGAACAGATGACTGAATAAATAAATTACGCTACACAGCCAAAATGTAACACAACAGTAAGGCAATAAGGAAAGATAAAAACCTGCTATGTGCTACTACATGGACAGAAGTATAGAATATTATGCTGAGTGAAGTCAGCCAGGAAGTGAACAGATAGAGAATGATCTCTTTCACATATGGGATATAAAGAAGCTGGTGTGGACAACAGGAGAAAGGGACTCTCATGCATTGTTGGTGGGAATGCCGACCAGTCCAGTCTTTTTGGAAAATATGAGCATTCCTCAAGAAACTAGAAATTGAGCTTCCACTGGACCAGCAATACACTCTAGGGAACATACCCTGGAGGCCCAAAAACACAATACAGAAAAGTCATCTGCACTTCTCTGTTCACTGCAACACTGTTCACAATAGCCAGAATCTGGACACAACCCACGTGCCCAAAAACAGACAACGGATAAAGAAACTATAGTACACTACATAACGGAATACTACACAGCCACCAGAAATGGACCCGGAGAGTATTGTGCTGAGTGAAATGAGCCAAAGGGAGGACAGACACATGATTATACTCATTTGTGCAATATTAAAAAAAACATAGTATGAGGGGCTGGAGTGATAGCACAGTGGGTAGGGCGTTTGCCTTGCACGCAGCCGACCCAGGTTCGAATCCCAGCATCCCATATGGTCTCCTGAGCACCGCCAGGGGTGATTCCTGAGTGCATGAGCCAGGAGTGAGCCCTGTGCATCGCCGGGTGTGACCCAAAAAGCAAAAAAAAAAAAAAAAAAAAAACATAGTATGAGACTAACACCCAAGGACAGTCGAAACAAGGGCCAAGAGGACTAGTCCAAGGTTGAAAATTCGCAGTGGGGGTCAGGGGTGGGGAGGAGGAAGAGAGGAAGAGACAGGAGGAAGAAATGATCCCTCTGAGGGTTGAAAGTAGCTAAAGCGATAGACATCATAACCTTTCAGTACCTTTATCGAAAACCAAGGGGGGTAGGGAGTGTGTGTATGTGTGTGTGTGTGAGAGAGAGGGGGGGGAGGGAGGGAGGGAAGGAGGAAAAGTATCTGCTTAAGAGGGTAGGGGCTGGTTGGCGAGGGGGGGATGACGGGGATGGGGGACGGGAGGGGGTGACTGGGAACGGGGGACATTGGAAATGATGTACACTGGTAAAGGATGAGTGTTGGAACACTGTATGACTAACTCCCCATCATGAACACTTTGAAACTGTGTACCTCAAGGCAATTCAATAAAGAAAGTATAATAAGGTAATAATAAATGTCCCAAAGCAACAGTCTGTGAGCTAATAAACAGGACTGAGCTTCCCATATGGGGATGAGTAAGTCTTGTTAAGCAGGGGGACTTTGAGACAAATGGTGTGAGGAAACTGACAGTCTGGTGGGGCTGTGTGGTACTGGAATGCTGCATATAGAAACCCCATCACTGTATTGTAAAACATTGTGACTAAAATTCTTTAAATTGTCAATGTTAGAAATAACAATTGTACAGGAAGAAGCATTATTACTTACCAGGAGCTGCTATTTTTAAAGCTATTACATACCTTAATCACATTCTAAGGCTACAGTTTAAGAATTTATGCCAATTTTTGCCTTCCACTTCACTAATCTATACCCTATCTTCGCACACTCCTACTCCGAAGGACCATCATTTTTCAAATCACTTAAATGAACTCTAGCAGTTAATCTAGGTCTAACCAAGGCTTCTACATGTCTTTCAGTGACTTCAAACTGCTATTACTAGGTAACAAACATATCTAGTTTTCATAGTGACTCATAGTCACTATTTTTATTCCAAACACAATGACTTTATTTGAATTACTAAAATAAAATGTGTACTCCTCTCAACTTATCGCGTGTTTAGGGTTGTTCTTGGTTTGGTGGCCAAATCTGTGGTACTCAGGACTTACGGGTACAGTGTTCAAGGTTCACCCCCGAGGTTGTTCAGGGGTCCAAATACAGTGTCAGGGATGGGGCTGAGGAAAGCTGTGTGCAAGGCAAGCGCCTTTATCTCTGTATTATCTCTCTGGTCTGTGTCTCTAAACCATAGCCTAAGACAGCCTTCCCTTCCCATTACGTACCATCTCATAAACCCAAGATCAATAAATTAAAACACAATTCAAAATTCATTTCCCTAGGAAAACTGTCCCCAAGATTTCTCCCAATTGGACCAGATAGATATACAGAAGGTAACTAGCCTGGGTTCAATCACCAGCCCCCACATGGTTCCCAGAGCACAGCCAGGAGTGATTCCTGACTTGAGCGAGTCAACCCTGAGCACCGCTGGATGTGGTCCCCAAATTAATAAACTATAAACCTAAATATTCAAGTTAATAAACTAACAAGAAGTGCCCGGAGGGGGACGGGAACTAACTGCAGATCCCAAGCACACAGTAGTACACAATTCACCTGGAGGGAATTGCACAACAAACTGTATATGGTAGAAACTTCCACATGCATCTCACAAGAGTTAGTGAAGAGAATATGTAACAGTAATAATGGGAAGAGTTAGAGAGACTTCCACGGTTTCCCTTTGTTTTTGTGGTGTATGTATTCACTCAAGTTTTATCAAAGAGCAGGCTGACAGGGGAGGGAGGTGGAAGCTCTTGGCTTGTCTAGTCCGAATTCGATTCAAAAGCAGGGCGTTATTAACAAACCACGACCACACACACACTTCCTTAACGTCCTTTGCGCTTCAATGTTCTCATCTTGGAACGTGGAGTTAATCGACCACTAGGAAAAGGCGGAGAGGAAAAGCGTGGCTCGAAAACAAACAAGAAGGCATGGAACGCTCACGCCCGACTCCGTAACTTCCACCGAGTCTGGGGTGAAGCAGGGTGGAAGTTTTGCAGAAAGCAAAATGACTTAGCTGGAGAGCAAATGCAAAAAAAAAAAAAAAAAAAAAAAAAAGCACCCACGTTTAAGTTCAAGACCAGCAAGCAAGTGGGGCAAGCTGGGGTGGGGGTGGGGTTGCTGGAAACGGAGAGCTGGATGGAGCCAGTGAGCCCCCACGCAGAATCCGCTTCGGGTGGCTCGGGGCGAGGCAATTAAACGTGCATCTGTGCCCCGAGCGTTTGCAAGAGGGGCGCGCGCACGCACCTGCTGGAGGGAGCCCGAGACACTGGAAGATGAGTCAGTGCTCCGCCGCTTCCGGCGCTCGCTGCGCTCCGCGCCGCTGCTCCCGCCCCAGCAGCTGCCTCCGCTGCCGGCGCCGGGGACGCTGCCCGGGAGGCTCGCGTTCCCGCAGCAGCTGACGCTCCCGCAGCCGCTCGTGCTCCCGCAGCCGCTCGTGCTGCCGCTGCCGCTGCTGGCGAGCGTCGGCACCAGGTCCGGGGGCGCGAGCGCGGCGGACGCCTCTTGGCTGCTTCTTTTGCGCCGCTTCTCCCGAGAAGACTTCTTTCCCGTCATGATCGCGGTGCTCCAACCATCCGGAGAGAGCCGGGGACGCTGGCCGAACCAGGGGCCACCGTGAGCCCGCTGCGGCGCGGCGCGGCGCGGTGCGGCGCGACACGGCACGGCACGGCACGGCACGGCACGGCGGCGGCGGCGGCGCTGGCGGCGCAGAGCTGACGTCACTTCCGACCGTCGCTGTCGGCGGGAGCCTCGTCGGGACCAATCGCGAGGCGAGGAAGTCAGCTGGAGTTGGGGCTTGCCCCGTCAGTTGTGTTTGCTTTGCGGGCTGGCGGCCTCTGCCAAGCACGCCCAGGGATGCTTTGCAACCGCTTCTTGGCCTTCTCAATACCGTTTTTCGAAATTCAAGATAACAAGACTGGAGCCCGAGGGATAGGGCAGCATGTAGGGGCTCTTGCCTGCGCCCAAACCCTTGGGATCCCCTGGGAGTGACCCCTGAAAGCAGAGCCAGGTGTGGCCCGAAAACGGAAAAACAAATGCATGAAGTCTACAAGACGGCAAAGGTGTGGTGTTTGGCTCTGCATTTGCATTTGTCTTCCCAAATTTTATGACACTAATGTTATTACCATAAGGCTTATGGGGATGGGTTTATCGGCGACATAACCCCAGTGTAAGAGAGGGAAGACCTGAGTTCTTTATTTAGGAATATGGTCATAGTTGTCTCTTGGTGCTTAGCACATGAAAGTTGAATCTCAAATCCCGAATCATTTGATGCTTCTTACACAACAGGGAGATTGAACTGTAGAGACGACATTGCCTTTTTAGGTAGAACCACATGGAATTACTTTCTGTAGGTCAAAACTGGTTAAATATTGACACGTTTTTATATGCTTCAACTTGTAATATAAGAGAGCTTAGAAGTTCCAAGACTATAGTCTGAACTTATACTTCAGCACACAAGTGCTTGATTGCAAATGCTTTTAAGTTGATCTGAACTAGGTTTCTATCACCTGCAACCTAAAGTCTAAACTAATATCACATGTAACATTCAAGTTTTTCCATGATCTGAATGGAATTTTTTAATGAAACCCCATATCTTTACTAGAAATATACCGTCTAAGACTTATTCGACAATCTCACCTCTTCTTACCTTACTGCAGTCAAGATTCGACTTTCATGTGCTGAGTCACTAAATTTTGGGGTGATTTGTTAAGGAGCAACAGGTTACTAATATAGGATGGTTTTAGAAGTGTTTTACAAATGTAAAATGAGAAAAATCTTAACATTATGTCCTGGCATACACACTTTAAATTCAATGATAACTTTTTTTATTAATTAATTTATTTATTTTTAATTCGTGAATCACCATGAGGGCACATTTACAGATTTATACACTTTTGTGCTTATGCTTCCCTCATACAAAGTTCGGGAACCCATCCCTTCACCAGTGCCCATTCTCCACCACCAGTAAACCCAGCATCCCTCCCACCCTCCCTGATCCCATCTCCCCCCACCCCGCCCTGCCACTGTGGCAAGGCATTCCCTTCTGTTCTCTCTCTCTAATTAGCTGTTGTGGTGTGCAATAAAGGTGTTGAGTGGCCACTGTGCTCAGTCTCTAGCCCTCATTCAGCCCGCAACTCCCTTCCCCACATGGCCTTCGACTACATTATAGTTGGTGATCCCTTCTCTGAGTTGCCCTTTCCCCAGAATGTGAGGCCAGCCTCCAAGCCATGGAGTCAACCTCCTAGTACTTATTTCTACAATTCTTGGGTGTTAGTCTCCCACTCTGTTATTCTATATACCCTAGATGAGTGCAATCTTTCTATGTCTGTCTCTCTCTTTCTGACTCATTTCACTCAGCATGAAACTTTTCATGCCGATCCACTTAAATACAAAATTCATGACCTCCTTTTTTCTGACAGCTGCATAATATTCCATTGTATAGATGTACCAAAGTTTCCTCAACCAGTCATCCGTTCTAGAGCATTCGGGTTTTTTCCAGATTGTGGCTATTGTAAATAGTGCTGCGATGAACATACATGTGCAGATGTTGTTTCGATTATACTTTTTTGCCTCTCTGGGATATATTCCCAGCAGTGGTATTGCTGGGTCAAATGGGAGCTCAACCTCTAATTTTTTGAGAGTCGTCCATATTGTTTTCCAGAAGGGCTGAGCCAGTTGGCATTCCCACCAGCAGTGTAGAAGGGTCCCTTTCTCCCCACATCCTCTCCAACAGCGGTTGCTTTTGTTCTTTTGGATGTGTGCTAGTCTCTGTGGTGTGAGGTGGTATCTCGTGGTTGTTTTGATCTGCATCAATGATAACTTTTATAGTTTTTGAATCACACCCTCTGGGTTTCAGGGTGTGAACCCCTGTTACTCTCAGTGGTATTGAAAGAACATGCAGTGCCCAAGACGGAATTCAGATCTCTCACTGGCAAATCATAAGTCCAACCCTTTGAGCTTTGTCTCCAGCTATATATTTAAAAGATGAAACAACTATTCTAGATTAAGAAATCACAGAGGATTTTGGAGATAGCTCAGTGGTAGAGCACATGCCTACCTACCATGTGTAAGACCCTAACTTGGTCCTCCTGAGCACTACAGCGTATGGCATTGACAGACCCAAAACACCATTGCATGACCCCCAACTATCGCCACGTGTAGTCCATTACAAAAAAAAAAAGTGGTGGACAGGAACTGAGCAATAGTACAGCTGGTAAGGTACTTGCCTTGCATGACGCCAACCTGTGTTACATCCCTGGTACCACATACCGTAACCTGAGCACTACAGATAAAAGCCCTGAACACTGCTAGGAGTGGTTCAGAAACAAAAGATAGATGGGGAAGAGGCAGGGACATGAGAGATAGCTCCACAGGTTGGAGGGCATGCTTTCCATGCAAGAGGACTGGATTGGATCCTGGCACTGTATGATCCCCAGCACTGCCAAGGTAATCCCAGAACACTGCTAGAGAAGGTGCCCAAAGAAAAAATTAAGAAAGGAGATCATGGAAGCTATCACAGATGACTAAAGACAGATAAACCTTATTTATTTAGCTTCTTGGAAATTTATGAGGCTTTCCTAATATACAATGAAATTTATTTAAAAAAATTATTTGTTAGCAATTAAGCTTGTTCATATACTTGGTCGATTATACTTGGTATTATGAAATTCCTAGTTCAAATGTGATACTTCAGTTATATATAAGAATATTCAGGGCTGGAGCGATAGCACAGCGGGTAGGGCATTTGCCTTGCACACAGGCAAACCGGGTTCGATTCCCAAAAAAAACAATTTTTTTCCTTAAAATGTCTATTTTTAGAAGGTGCATATTGAAGTATTTAGTTGATTATTGTACACGTAAAGCTTTTTGGAGGAGAGGCCACACTCTACATTGTTCAGGAGTTAGTCCTGGCTCCGTACTCATCACCCCTAGTGATCCTCAGGGGCCCTATGGGATACCCAAGATCAAACCCTGGTCAGCTGTGTGCAAGGAAAACACCCTACCCGCTGTACTATAACTCCAGTTCTATGCAAAGCTTTTAAAAATGATTTCAGCTCTCACCAGCCTAGACCCAAGAAACTGAGACTGTGTTTTCAGGACCCTGTTTGTTACTCAGAATTGCCATTTCACCTCCCAGGACAGGAACTCCCCCCTTCCGTGATGCATGTTGGTGCTGAGCAGTCACATATTTCTTTACTTATTCACTTTTCTTTTTTTTTTTTTTTTTTTTTTTTTTTTTTTGCTTTTTGGGTCACACCTGGCGATGCACAGGGGTTACTCCTGGCTATGCACTCAGGAATCACCCCTGGCCGTGCTCAGGGGACCATATGGGATGCTGGGATTTGAACCCGGGTCGGCCGCGTGCAAGGCAAACGCCCTACCCGCTGTGCTATCTCTCCAGCCCCTACTTATTCACTTTTCACCATGAGCATAAAACACCCTAACTTTAGTCACCTAGCTACACAATAATACACAAGAAACACCTCCGGCTGCAAAAGTCACAATGGGAAAATAATGCCAAAATCCCACTACTCTTAGTGAGTGAAGACGGTAGCCCTGAAAACTCAATAACCTAGATAATCTCTCTGAAAAGGAGTTCTTTCCTTTTCTCCTTCCTTCTGTTTTTTGGACCAACCCGGTATTGCTCAGGAGTAATTCTTGGCTCTGCATTCAGGAATTATCCAGTGCTCAGAGGACCATATGGGTGCTGGGGATTGAGTCCCAGTCAGCTGTGTGCAAGGCAAACACCTTACCCACTGTACTACTGATCCGGTCCCCTCTCTGAAAAGGAAATGTTGAGGATGTTTAAAGAGCTCAAAGAAACAATGGAACAAATGGACAGCCAATAAAACACATGAGAATATGAGACCAGAAGTGAGAAAACTACAAACAGAAATGACAGAACTAGAGTTTGGTAAGTGAAATTTTTAAAAACTCACTGGAAGGCCTAAGCAGGAGATTAAGAATGGCTGAGGAGAAAATGAGTGAGCTCCAGGATGAGATGCAGAAGGCCTCCAGTAAACAGCGGAACGGACGAGAGAAAAAAGCCTCAAAACAAATGAATAGCAGACAAGCAATCTCAGATGAGTTCAAGAGAAACAACGTAAGATTCACTGGAGATCCAGAAAAGCAGGAAGAAATTTTGATGTAGAAACAGTAGTTAAGGAAATTATTACAGAGAAGTTGCCAGAGTTGAAGAGCACAGGTACCCAGATTCAAGAGGCGCAAGGGTACCAGGTAAAGAAGACCCAAAGAAAAAGATTCCGAGACACATCCTAATCAAAATAATGAAAGCCACAGAGATAGAATACTTAAGGCAGCATGACAAAGGAAATCACATACAAAGGAGTATTTTTAAGATGTACAGTAGATTTATCAAATAACACCCTGTGGGTCACAAAACATAGTTGGATATAGTAAAAACAAAAACAACCCAAACCTTAATAAAATGAAAGCCTCACCAGGAATACTTTACCCAGCCAGACTTTCACTCAGATTTGAAGGAATGGTAGCCAACTTCTCAAATAAACAACAGGGAAGGAAGGAAGGAAGGAAGGAAGGGAGGGAGGGAGGGAGGGAGGGAGGGAGGGAGGGAGGGAGGGAGGGAGGGAGGGAGGGAGGGAGGGAGGGGAAGGTAAATGATGTAATGACAGGGATAGAATGCAGACCTCCTGTATGCGATGCAAGTTCTATGCTCTTTGAACTATCTTTTCAGCTCAGTCCCTTATAGAGTAAACTCAGATTCTTTTTTTTTGTTGTTGTTGTTGCTTTTTGGGTCACACCTGACTATGCATAGGGGTTACTCCTGGCTCTGCACTCAGGAATTACTCCTGGCGGTGCTCAGGGGACCATATGGGATGATGCTGGGATTTGAACCCGGGTCGGCCACGTGCAAGGCAAATGCCCTACCCGCTGTGCTATCGCTCCAGCCCCCTAAACTCTGATTCTTAACCAAGATTTATAGCTCAAAGAATATTGAATACCTGAAGCTTGATAATGAGTAACTTTGTAATCCTGAAATTCAAATAGGAAAGAAGGAAGGAAGGAAGGAAGGAAGGAAGGAAGGAAGGAAGGAAGGAAGGAAGGAAGGAAGGAAGGAAGGGAGGGAGGGAGGGAGGGAGGGAGGGAGGGAGGGAGGGAGGGAGGGAGGGAGGGAGGGAAGAAGGAGAAAAAAAAGAATCATGTCAACTATCTTCTCAGATCATGATGCACTGAAATTAGAAGTTAATCACAAACAGAAATGGAGAAATAACTCAAATACCTGGAAAGTAAATAGCTCACAATTGATCAATGGGTTAGAAAAAAAATCAGAGGAAGTCAAAAGATTCCTGGAAACAAATGAGAATGAGAATACAAGCTACCAGAACTTGTGGGACCCAACAAAATTGGTGTTAAGAGGAATGTTTATAGCTATGCAAACATTCATCAGGAAAGAAAGAACGGTCCACATAAATAACTGCACAGCTTAAGAAACTGGAAAATGACCAACAGGAGTCCAAAGCAGGCAGGAAGAATTAAATAATAAATCTCAGGGCACAAAGTAATCACTTGTCATCCTGTTGATCTTCAATTTGCTCGAGTGGGTGCCAGTAACTTCTCCATTCACCCCTGTCGAATGCTAGTGTAGCCCAATGGTATCTGCTCTCTCCAGGAACATGAAGAGCCTCAAACCGATCGTTCAGGGTTTTGACAAAGAAGTCTGACCATCTATTAGGTGGGCAGCCACTTGGTCTTTTGACGTCTTGTGGAATCCAGTCAGTAACAGCTCTAGTCCAGTGGTCGTTTCTGAATCGCATTATGTGTCAGGCCCATCTGATTTTTGACACCGTGGCAAGCGAGACAGCGTCCCTGATTCTTGATAGCTGATGGAGGTCGGAACTCCAAATTCCTTCTCTCACTTCAGTGAAATGTGATACTCCAAGCATATCTCTTTCGATTCCTCTTTAGGTTACCTGAATAGTGTTCTCATCCTGTTTTTGTAGGGCCCAGGTCTCTGAGGCGTATTTTAGTGCAGGAAGAACAGTGGAGTCGAAAAGATATGCCAATATTCAATTAATGAATTGAATAAAAAAATCATAAAATAAGAGCTGGTTCGTTGAAAATGATGAATCACTAGTAAGAGTCACAAAGAGAGGGAGCCCTAATTAATGAGCCCTAATTCATATCAATTAGATATGAAAATAGAGATATCACAACAGATACCTCAGAAATCCAGAGGGTCATGAGGGATTAGTTTCAAAATCTCTATGCCACTAAAAATGAGAACCTAGAAGAAATGCATATATTCTTGGACTCCTGTCAATATGGAATACCTGAACAGACCTATCACTATTGAGGAAATTGAAGTGTTACTGAAAAGTCTCCCCCAAAACAAAAGCCTAAACCCAGATGGATTCATTAGTGAGTTTTTTAAAACCTTTAAAGAAGACTTACAGCCAATCCTTTTCAGGCACTGAAACACTCCCAAACAGTTTCTGTGAAGCAAACATTAACTACTATGATACCAAAAGCAGAAAGAAACACTACAGGAAAAGAATTATATAATGGCATTCCTGCTGAACATAGATGCAAAGATCCTCAACAAAATATTGCCAAAATGAGTCCAACATTTCATCAAAAAGATTGTACACCATAACCAAGTGGGATTCATCCCTGGGATGCAGGGAGAGTTTAACATACATAAGTCAATCAATGTAATACACAAGACCCCCCCAAAAAAAAATCATATAATTATATAAATAGACAAAGCATCTGACAAGATACAGAGCCCATTCATGATAAAAACAAAACAAAATAAAAAACTTCTCAATAAAACGAGAATTAAAGGAACTTTTCTCAACAAAATCAAAGCCATTAGCACAAGACCACAGCAAACATTATAGTCAATGGGGAAAAAGTAAAAACCCTCCCTCTAAGATCAGGTATAAGACAATGTTGCCCACTCTCACCACTTCTATTTAATATAGTATTGGAAGTGCTTGCCTTAGCAATTAGGGAAGAAAAAGATATCAAGGGCAACCAGACAGAAAAAGAAGTCAAACTTTCACTATTTGCAGATAACATGATGCTATATTTAGAAAATCCTGGAGCTCAACAAAAGCCTCCTACAAACAATAAATTTGTCTAGTAAAGTGGCAGGTTCCAAAATTAAAAATCCATACATGAATAATGAACAGAACAAAGATATTAAAGCACCAATCACATTCACAATTGTGCCTCAGAAAATCAAATCCCTGGAAATCAGCTTAACTAAAGAGGTGAAATACCTATACAAAGAAAAATGACAAAACACTTCTTTAAGGAAAAAAAGGGGGAAGGAGGAAATGAAAACATCCCCTGCTCATGGATGGAGCAGATTTACATCATCAAAATGGCAATACTTCCCAAGGCACTATACAGATCAAATGTTGTACTTATCAGAATACCCATGACAATTTTCAAAGAAATAGAGACACAGTCCTGAATTTGATATGGAACAGTAAACCCCACTGAATAGCTAAAGCAATCCTCAATTAAAAGATAGTAGGCATTAATTTACCCAACTTCAAACTGTACTAAAAAGCAACAGTAATTAAAATAGCATGGTACTGGAATAAAGACAGAACCTCAGAGCAATGGAATAGAATTGAAAATCCAAGGACAGATCTACAGGTAGTCAGTTAATCTTCATTAAGGAAATAAATTTTGAAACGGAGAAGAAAAATCTCTTCAATCAACATGTGGTTTTCGGAAAACTGGTAGCCCATATACATAAAATTAACTGAACTCTAACGCTTTGCACAAAAGTCATATCAAAATGTTCAGGTGAAAGACCTTGATAACAGACTGGAACCCAGAAGGCACATAGAGGAATATATAGACAGAACCCACTAGAGCATTGAAATTGGAGGACATCTTTAAGGATGAAATACAACTAACCAAGCAAGTGGGAGCAATGATTAACAAACAAGGCTACATTAAATAAATTTTCCCAACTCAAAAGAAACGATGACCAGAATAGACAACCCAAAGACTGGAAAAAACTCTGTCCACCACTCATCTGAAAAAGGGTTAATATCCAAAATACATAAAGCACTGGTAGAACAGGAAAAAAAAAATCAAAATCCCATCAAAAAATGGGGAGAAGAGATAAAACAGAAATTTCCTCAAAGAATACAACTTGCCAAAGGCAGATGGAAAATTCTATGTATCCTTAGTCATCAGGGAAATGCAAATCAAAACAATGGGAGGTTACCATTTTACACATAACAGACTGGCACTCAACCAATTGAAAAAAAAAAACCAAAACACCTTAACCAAATAAGAACAGCTCAATCAAAAAAGAACCACCAGTGATGGTAAGGATTTGGGGGGAAAGGGATCCTCATTCTGTTGGCGGGAAGGTTGACTGACTCAGTCTTTGGGAAGCCAATTCAAAAAATGTTGCAATTGAACTTCCATAAGATCTAGCAATCCCATTTCTCAGAATGTACCCCAAGGGTCCAAAAACACGATGTAGAAAAGCCATCTGCATTCCTATAATAACTGCAACCCTATTCACAATAGACAAAATCTGGAAACAACCCAAGTGCCCCAAAACAGATGACTGGATAAAGAAACTATGGTTCATATACACAATGGGGTACTACTTGGAAGTAGAAACTATGGTTCATATACACAATGAGGTACTACTTGGAAGTAAGAAAAGATAAAGCCATGCAATGGCTGTTGATGCTATGTGGATGGATCTGGGGAGTATCAAGTTAGTCAGAGAGAGAGGAACAGACACAGAATGATCTCTCTCATATGTGGGATATAAAAAACTTTCATAAGGGAATAACAAAGTCCAAAAGGCAATAGAAATGAAGAATAGAACTGTTCTTCAGAAGGAAGCATGCCGCTGGATTGGACATGGAAAGATAGATTAGGGAAGGGAACATTAGGACAGTGGTGGAGAGAAAAAGTGCCTGTGAGAGGCAGGACACTGGTGAATGGATTGGTGTTGGAACACTCAATACCTGAAACTTGATAATGAATAACTTTGTAATCCTGTAATACAGTGACCTAAATTTAAAAATTATCTTATTTCAAAACAAAATATATAAATATGGCAAAGTTTTAACTGTATAAACTTAGACCAAGCAAGCTATAGGCCAGAGCTAGTTAAACATTTTTCACTTTTGATCTATTTTCATCCAAGAAATCTGCCTTTGAGCCATGCCCACCAGTGCTCGGTGCTTACTCCAGACTCTGACTCTGCTCAGAAATCATTCCTTGCAGTGTTCAGAGGATCATATGTGGTGCCAGGGGTCAAACCAAAGTCAGTCACATGTAAGACAAGTGCCTGAATGCATATATTATCTCTCCAGCCCCCCAAGGAAAAAAAATGTATCTGATCCTGAGGATACAGAATAGGTAATAAACCATTTATTGATAAAACATATAGAAATGTATTTTAAAACAAATTTTTGTTGTGATACTAAAAATGGCCATGACACACACTTTAAGAAGTTAGACTATATTGCCCCCACAAATTAATACATTAAAATTTACTCCCAAATGTGACATTAAGATGGGACCTTTGGAAAATTGTCATGAAGATGAAGTCATCATTAGGGAGACCCCCCCTTCTCACCCCAAGATCTCCCTTCCTTCTGCCACAAAGGACCTAAGGAGAAAAAAGCAATTAAGAACAAGAAAGTGAGTCTTTAAGAAACACTTAAAGATGCTGGTTCCTTTTCTGTAGAAAAATACATGAGAAATTAGGAAGAAAATAAATCAGTGGATTGGATAACATTTCTTAATTTCAACTGGGTAACCTATCTCAAGATGTCTAGGAAGTGGGGCCAGAGAGGTAGGATAGTGGGTAGGGTGCTTGCTTTGCATGCGGCTGACCAATTCCTAACATCCAGTATGGTCCCCTGAGCCCTGCCAGGAGTGATCCCTGAATGCAGTGTCAGAAGTAAGCTTTGAGCACTGCCAGATGTGACATAAGAAACAAAATGTCTAGGAAGGATGAGATATTTTAGTTGATCCTCTAGACATTTTGTCATTTCTTCACAAAATGACCTCAAATAGTTATCGCTGCTAAGGAAATTGTATCTCAAGAGTTTTGGTTTTCTATTCTATCATTTGAAAGAGAGGTAAAGGTGGTTATTATTTCTATTGACTTTTTGGATCACACCAAGCAATGCTCAGGGGTTACTCCTGGCTCTATACTTAGGAATTACTCCTGGCAGTCCTCAGGGGACCATATGGGAAGCCAGGGATTGAACTGGGGCTGGCTGTGTGAAAGGCAAACACCCTACAGCTGTACTATTGCTCATGTCTCCTAGATAAAGGTTTTATGCCTTATTCTTTACTTATATATTTGGCTAGATACAGGGAAAAAGTAATCAACCATGCTCATGAAAAAGAATGTAATAGGTTAATACTTATGAAATAGAGACAAAACTGCATAGTTCTTTTTCAGGCAACTTCAAAATGATATTAACGCAAGACTTTTATCCCTGGAGTGGATTTGGTAACACATATTAAGTCTAAGATGTGTTTAAGAACTGTTAACCATATATAACATGTAACCAAAAAAACTAGTAAAACACTTAAAATTTACCATTTGGTAGGGGGTTGGTGGGGGAAGGGGGTCTGGAAAAAAAAAAAAGATTTACCACAACATTATTTACTAGGTGAAAATGGGAAGCAATACTAGATAATAGAAAATCAGTATATCATGTTTATTAAAATTTTAGGCAATTAGGCTGGAGAGATAACACAGTAGGTAAGCACTTGCCTTATATATGGTTGAGCTGGTTTGATCCCTGGCACCACACATGGTTCCTCATAACTGCCATCAGTGTGTAGTTCCCAATCCTCCCCCAAATTTAAAAAAAAAAAAAATCAACCCTCATGCTATTGAAAAATAAAAAAAAAAAAGCTTAAACATCTATTGGTACATATCTACTGATATGCCACAAGACATTAAGAATGGTTCTCTCACATTAAGAATGGTGGAATTACAGGCAATTTTAATTCTTTTTGTGTATGTCTTGTCCAGCAAATGTATTCATTTTTACAATCAGAAGAAAACAAAGAAAACCACATAAAATTAAAAAAAAATTAAATATCAGTAAGCCGTCTTTCAATGCTCTTATTTTTAGTATATTCCTTTAGCTAAACTGCAGACTGCAATAGTTCACTATAAAACATGAAGTGATACAAAAATGTTTTTACAAACAACTCACATTCTGGAAGTAAATGTTTTACAATTTACAACCCAGTACATTTAAAAAAAAAACATTTATTTTGGAACACACACTATCAGGTGTTGCTCCTGATAGTGCTAAGTAGACAATGCTGTGACAGGGATAGAACCCAGACCTCCTGTATGCAATTCAAGTTCTATGCTCTTTGAACTATCTTTTCAGCCCAATCCCTTAAAGAGTAAACTCAAGATTCTTAACCAAGATTTACAGCTCAAAGATATCTAATATTTTCAAAATCCTACCAAAATTGCTTGTACTTGTAATCACATGCTAGACTTTGTATATACCACAAAAGCACTGTATAGCAGTGGAACCAGAAGGACCAGGATCAACTGTTTTGGGGTCACAACTAGTGATGCTCAGGGCTTACTTCTGACGGGGATGGGGGGGGCGTGTATATGGGGTGCCAGGGATCCAACCTGGGTCGATCACATGCAAGGCAAGAGCCTTACCCACTGTACTCTCTCCGGCCCCTGAATCAACCTCTTATTTTTGCCATTTAAAATTGTCTTGACAACCTAAATCCCAATTCAAAAAAATAAAAATAACACTAAAGGGTCCTACTGAGACCACAGAGTATTTCAAGTTTGGCTACACACCAGAAAGTCACAATTTAATATATAGTAAAGTACAAATCCTCTTGTACTTTACCTACTTGCTTTGAGAGTTCAAAATTTTTTCTGGATTTAATGGTTGTTTTTCCCAACCATTATGTTAGTTGTCAGATACAATTCTGTGATTTCCTTTTCTTGAAAATATAGCATGCCTGTACTTTTCTTTCCCCTCCTACCACGATTCATTTCATTATCCTTACTTTCATAAATACTGATACCACTCTTCACTTAAGGGGTTTTGACAATTTAACATCAAAATGATAATCACAGTGCCTGGACCATGTTAGGGGCTCCAAAATACTAATTTCACATGAAAGGCTCTGGACATGCAAATGGCTTTGTTTGATAGATGTTTTCTTGCACAACTGCCTAATAAGTGCAACACATTCTAAACCCCCTTTAAGAATAAAAATGACCAAAAAATAAACAAAAAATTAAGACTAATGAACATTAACATTACTTCTAAGAATGAAGTATAATAAACTGAGTCATATATCGACGTACAGTTAACTTGAAGTCAATCTGAATTGATACACAACCTAACACAGCTGAAGTCATTTCCTTTTGCTTCATCTAAAAATGATCTATCAAATACATTTTCTATTTACAAAATTATTTATATGTAATATAAATTATATACGAAATACTATATAACAAAAATCATAAATTTTTTGTAAAGGCGTCATCATAAAATAAGACTTTGAACTGAGTCTGTACTGTTGAAGGAAATCAGGAATGAAAATGCATAGAACAAAAAGTAGAGATAACCAGTAAGTTAACAGTTTAGGGCACAAGAGAAACTATATTGCATAAATAAAAGCCCTTGTGCCTGCTCCTGTGCAGCTAAGGTATTATGCCACTAAGATTGTTGATTATAGTTCATTCTTAATTTGTTTACAAGGTCTTAAAAACCTACCCACATTACACAGGAAAATCTCACAGTCATCAGTGCAAAAATTTTATTATTCCTTTGTTTCACCCTCCCCCTTACAAGATCTGAAACTTTTCTTAATCCACAGCATTTTTATTTTCATCATATCATCAGTTATGTAAAATGTGAGGAAAAAAACACTAATCAATTTAAAATCTCAGCCCTCTTCCCCAATGTTACAGCAAATTTAGGATAAGTCTACAGCATTCACTTACTTTAGCTGGTTCTGATACTGAGGCATATTTTTTTATTTGCGAATCAACGCCTAAAGATTTGGCTAATTGTACAGCATTTGTATCATCACTGATAAGTGTCCCAAGAGCCACAAGAAGTCTAAAAGTGGCTTCGAGGTCTTGTACAACTTCCAGGATTGTGCTAATTACAGATAAGCACTGAGCTTTCCCTTCAATGTTATGGTCGTTATGAAAACAAACAGAATAGTTCAGGGCCAATGTAGCAAGAGCAATGTGAATGTTCTTATTGCTCCCTGATTTCAGTTCTATTGCGTGGGACATTAGTGATTCCCTCTGGGACATCATGAGCTTTTGTCCTGCCTGGCCAACAAAACAATTGCAAAAAGTCCTGAGAGCAAGCAGCTGGTTTGCTGGCTTTCCTTTTGGGTTCAGAAGATTGATAAGGTGACTGCTGAACTGAGCCCCTTCCTTTTCATTGCAGAAGTTGTCATTCACACTGGGATGCTTAATTGACAACCGAAGAATGTCAAGTGCAGGAAAGACAATATCTGTTAGGAAAAAAAGTTCATTAACACTTATGAAAATTCAGAAAATTCCTATGACAATTACTCAATCTAAAAAGACTTTTTGTTTTTGTTTTGAGGTCACACTCAGCAGTGCTCAGGGGTTACTCCTGGCTCTGCATTCAGGAATTATTCCTGGAGGTGCTCGGGGAACCATGAGATACAGGGATGGAATATGGGCAGTCATAAGCAAGGCAAATGCCCTACCTGCTGCACTACTAGCACGAAGGATTGTACTTTCTTGATACAAAATGAACACACTACCATTTCAGATGTTAAAAATCACGAACCAATCCCATATGGTCCATAATCCCCTATGAGAGGTTCAAGTACTTGCCTTTGCACATGACCAGCCCTAGTCTGATCCCAGGTGCCACATGGATGGTCACTTCACACAACAAATCACTGCATGTGGCACCAAAACCACCCACTCCAAGGAACAAAAAATTTTCAACACAAAGACTTAAAAAGTGGTTTATGACACTGTATGACTGAAATGCAAGCACGAAAGTCTGTAACTGTACCTCATGGTGATTGACTATAAAAAATTAAGAAAAAAAAAGTGGTTTATGAGAACTAAGTAGACACCACCTGGATGAATCTATTAGTTAATCTTAACATCAATAAAATACATGCAACCTGTATATCAAGAAATACAGTGGCATCAACTGTAAGAGATATGCCTCATAAACCAAAGAAGAAAATAAACCAAAAATACCACTGAACCAAAATCTAATCATAGCAGGTAGGAATGAGAAACAGAAGAACAAATGAAGTGATCAGTCAAATCCATTACTACAAATTATGCAGCTGAATTTCCCACATTTGGGGAAATTGCATGAGTCAGCACATCAGGAGTGCAATGAACAAGATATGTCCTGAGAAAACCACCTTCGTGATAATGGTATCTCCCAACAAGGTAAGTATATGAAAATTTAATATTTAAGTGAATGAAAAAAAAAAAAGGTGCGGGGAGGCAGGGAGTTGGCATTAAGGGGTGGAAAGTATGTGTGGATCCATAAGTATCCACAGAATCTCCGACATTGCATGTACCAGATTATCACCAGGTATTAACACTAATGCCCCCAAGGACTGCTGGGGAAAAAAGGCAAAAAGCTGTTAGCAAATGTTGGTATCCTAGAATTAAATGATCACAAAGAATTTGTTGGATAGCTTGTTGACAAATGCCCTGAAAATATACAAAATGGTACCTGTATGGCTATATTAATTACCTTCGGGTTCTCTTACAACATATAACCAAATAATACCATGGATTACAGTGGTAGAGATTTCTTTTTGTCAAGTTTTTTACAATGGGAAATATGACTCAGTCAAAATTTTATTCAATCTAGAAACTCCAGTAATTTAGAAATGTGAAAGTGTGCTTTCTACTTTTTCTCAACATCTTATTTTTTTATTTTTTGAGCCACAGCTGACCATGTTTAGGAGCCACTCCTGGCAGTGCAGGAGATCCACAGCGTGCAAGGATTGAGCCAGGGTTGGCACTGTGCTAGTCAAGGGTTGTAACGCCTGTACTCTCTCTCCAGCCCTTTACTGAGACAGAAAAACTATTAATATACCTTCAGGCCAGTTAATAGCTTTCCACAAAATCTGCAGTTGCTGGGTCGTGGGTTTTTCTGAAGAACTATCACATATTAGAGACAGTATTTTTTCAAGAAGAATCAAGTCATCCTCAGTTAACTTCTTTTCTTCTGGTGCAGTTCCATTAAGTTCCTTCAGTTTACCTAGAACCCCAAACCAAAACTTTCAAAATTCTCTTACTGTATGCAATTAGGTAAAGATTATACATAAAAAACTAACATTTTATGTAAAATAATCAATATGGACCATGGGGAAGATCATAAAGACAAGACTCAGTAGTATTTCCAGAGGGCCTACGCAGAGTCACTAATGTCAGGGCCTTGTGATTGGCACTGCTTGCAGCATGGCTCAGTCCCTGGGGTTTTCCAGGGATAAACCTGGCAGAGCCTGGGGTCAAATCTGAGGCCCTTGGATGCAAAGTACATACTCTAGCTATCTGAGCCACCTCTACATCCCATAAAGAACTGCACTATAACTACAAATATTGTAAAAGGTTTTCAAACAAAATCATGTCATATACATCCACACATATCTTAACCCCTATTTTTCCAGTGATTAAAGTTTGTATAATTTTAAGAGCTTTCAGTCAACGTATGCCAACTTTCTGACTATCGATGAAATAATCAGTCAAATGTCTTTATGTAGTATATAATTTGATTCCTTATGTGTACATTTGATATCAAATTATCTAAAAAAACACTTAGTGGAATACCTATTTACCATATTTCCATTTCATACGACAATTTCCTTCACCTTTTTCACATGTACCTTCAATATGGACATCCTTTTCCTCAGTGACATTTCCCCAAAATACTTACTTCAAAGAATAAAAGATCAAGAGTTTTTAAAAGTTTGGGAGAAAAAAATTTTTTTTCAGAATTTGTGTTTTTTGAATAATCTTAACAGAAAATTTCCTCAATATTCTTTGGTACAAAAGATCTTATTGTATATTAAGATTTCAGGTTTCAAAGGACTGGAGAGAGATCCCAATGGGCTGAACATGCATGCATGCAGGAGACCCAGGTCTGATCTCTAACACTGCATGATCCTGAGACCAGAGCAGTAGTACAGTGAGTAGGGCATCTGTCTTGTGCACAGCCAATCTGGGTTCGATCTCTGGCACTCCATATGGCCTGAGCCCACCAGGAGTGATCCCTACGTACAGAGCCAAGAGTAAGCCCTGAATATGGTGCTTTGTCCTCCTCAGAAAACCCCAAACATCATGGTCCCAACCAAGTACTGCCAGGTATGACCCTGGAACACTGTATAGGGAGCAGAAACTGAGTTCTACTTTGTGTGGCCTCAAAACTAAATAAAGAAAAATTCAAACAAATGCAAAGAGTGGGGCTGGAGAAATAGTACAGTGACCAGGGTGCTTGCCTTGCACACAGCCAAACTGGGTTTGATCCCTGGTACCCAATAAGCTGGCCTGAGCACCACCAGGAGTGACCCCTGAGCAGAGCCGAAAGGAAGCCCTGAGCAATGTCAAGTGTGGCCCCAGAATTTTTATTAAAAAGAGAGATAAATGCAAAGAGGCTTGAAAAATAAAGTGTGAGTGTGTATTATTTATAAAATATAGCACACTAATGATTACAAATTACTACAAAGATTACCACCAATTTTTAAGGAAATCACATATTTTGGTATGAATATTATCTTTATTTCAACTAAATTTCTGGGGCTAGTGGAGCTTTTACTCTAGAAACACCTATTTTGTTTTGAATAAACAAGTTAATAAAAGCCGACTGAGAAGGTCCTTTTTAAGTGGCGGTGGTGATTTTGAAGGTTAAACCTTGAGTCTCACACATGCAAGGCAAGGGCTCTCTTGCCGGTTATATCCATGGTCTACAGTAGTTTCATCCACTCATTCAGCTGTCACACCAAGCAGTACCCTCAACTACTCATCTCCATGTTAGGGTTGCTGCTCAAGGAACTCAGGGGACCATGCGGTGCTAGGCCTAGAACCTGGGCCTTCACATGAATCACGTGCTCAACCCACTAAGCAATCAGTTTTATTTTTTGGTCCTTTTGTTCTTAGCCCATACTTGGCAATGCTCAGAGGTTACTGCTAGCTCGGCACTCAGGAATCACTCCTGGCAATGTTTGGGGACCACATGGGATGCCAGGGATCAAGCGTGGGTCATCCATGGAAGGGAAGTGTCCTTCCTGCTGTACTATATCTCAGACCCCATCAGTTTCATTTCTAATGGCTAATTTAGTCTGTTATTATCTGAAGGTTCTTTAATTTTTAACTTAAGCTTTTTGGAGGTGGGGACTGGCCATTCCTGGCGGTGCTCAAGGATTATCTGTGGCAGTGCTCAGGGGAACACTTGTAGTGCCAGAGACTAAACTGTGTCCATGTATATGTAAAGCAAATGCCTTATCCTCTATCTTCCTGGCTTATTATTAATTATTACGAGGCATTCAGGCAGAGTCTCTTGCCCATGTTCCTGGCTGTCTCACCAGGGCCGCTTGGAGAGGGTGGGTTGAGTTTCCCTCCCTGCCCCGAGCAGAACCCCAGCAGCCAAAGACCTCTGGAACCCAGCCACAGCCATGCTCAAGGCCCCTCTCCACATGTTCAGATGAGCCTCACACATAAAGGAACTGGAAGAGGAACGCAGGTGTGCGGGATCTGGAGCTGAGATCTCCAAGCCTGCTTGGATCAGGACTGGGCCTCCTCCACCAGAACCCCCCATTTTCCAGTAGCTTGGCAGCCATACCTACAAAACCCTCACACCCACCCCCCCACAGCTGTGTAATCCCATCAACGGCCAAGATACACAGACTATAAAACAACACTCCCAGAATCCTAGTTCTCCCTCCCAGAGAACCTGGCAAGATACCGAGAGCATCCTGCCTGCAGAGCAGAGCCTGGTAAGCTCTCCATGGCCTATTCGAAATGCCAAATACAGTAACAATGATGGGTATCATTCCCCTTAACCTGAAAGAGCCTCCAATATGGCACTGCTGGGAAGAACGAGTAAAAAGAGGCTGCTAAAATCTCACGGCTATAACTAATGGAGACTTACTGGCGCCTACTCAAGCAAATCGATGACCTACGGGATGACAGTATTACAGTGAAACAGTGAATAAGCCAGGAAGATAATTATTATGAAGGCTTGGAGGCCACACTTATTAGAGCTTGGGGACAGCCCCTTATTATACCACAGTATGTCTTCAGCATGAAAACTCCTGAAATAACATCTATAATAAATTATTAAAATACACTTACCTAATATTTGTGTAGGGTTTGCCTGATCAAAACTGACAGCCTCCTTTTTGGGGAAATAAATATTCACTGTTTTAGATGTAGCTGATCGATAGGCACTATTTCCTATTTTCAGAAGAGAAAATGATGAAAATCATTTAATTGCTTAGCTTTTCATAATTATTGATATATAATTATTCTGTTCACCCAATAAAATAACAATCAACATGAGAAATTAAAGAAAATAATTGTGCACAAGATTCTATTATTTACTGTATTTTTTCTCATAAACAGGTTTGAAAATTTAAATTTAGATACAAATCAATGTCTTTTAATAGTTTTGATTGTTTGCTTTTGGGCCACACTGGCTGTGCTCAGGGTTTACTTCTAGCTCTATATATACTCCTGGTATGCTTGGGTATTGAAGCCGGGTTGACCTTGTGCAAGGCAAGTGCCTTACTTGCTATGCTACCTCTTTGCCCCATCAATTTCTAATCTCTAAATTCTTCCATAAATTTAACACTAAATCTAAATTATAATAATTTTAAAAAGAAAATAAAAGTTAGGAAACTTTCCATTCTCATCTTCTTTAAGACATAATGAACTATTTTATTCTTTTGTTTTGCTTACTTCAAGTATGCATTGTCATTGTCTCAAAAGCCATTTTCTATAGCATTTTAGCAAATCCTTTCAAGTTATATATTTCTCAAAGATCTAGGCTCTTAGTTTTTGATACATTTTTTACTTCCTTCCAACTCCCTTATCATGGTTTCCCAGGACTTGGGCCTATCAGGATTTCACTGGCTCCTGTGGCAAGGGGCATAAGATAACCTGACTCAAGCTTACCCTGGACAGTTCTTTAAGCCACTGAGCCATCTTCTGTGTCCTCTCCCAAGAAGGCTTCCAAAGAGGATTGCTTCGGTGTGGGCAAGCGTTATGGAAGTTTGAACTAACTCGTGGCCTAAAACCACTGACTCATCTCCCAGGGCCACATTTTCCCTATTTACACTATTTAAACACTACCTCATACAAAAGGCAAATGTTCTACCACTGAACATCATTCCAGGCCACCAAAGTATTTTTTGTGTGTTTTGCTCCTGGGCCACAATGTCTGGTGCTCAAGTGTTACCTAGGCACAGGCACTATTGTCTCAGCTTACCACAAGGGACATACAGTGCTGGGAATCAAATCTGGGCCTTCTGCTTGCAAAGGTATGTGCTTTCTCTATGGTTCCAAAGTACCAGGCAAAGGGCAGTTAGGACTGAGAAGGGACTGTTATGACATTCATCGTTAGAAATGATCACTCTGGACAAGAAATAAGTGTTGAAAGTAGGTAAAGGGATATACATGATAACTTTTCAGTATCTGCATTGCAAAACCATAATGCCCAAGGGGAGGGGTGAAGGGATCGAGGTGGGGGGAGACAGAGACAAAGGGAGAGAGGGAGAGAGAGGGGGGGGGGAGAGAGAGAGAGAGAGAGAGAGAGAGAGAGAGAGAGAGAGAGAGAGAGAGAGAGAGAGAGAGAATAAAAGAAGAAGAAAAATATGCCTACCATAAAGGCAGGTGGGGGTGGCGGGGGGAAACTGAGAACACTGGTAGTGGGAAATATACACTGGTGAAAAGACAGGCATTGGAACATTACATGACTGAAACCCAATAATGAACAACTCTGTAACTGTGTATCTCAATACAATTACAAAAAAGAAAAAAAGAATTCCCCAGGTATGTAACAATAATAAAATTCTGAGAAAACTTGAGAAGCCAGATTAAGGTAAGTTTTGGTCTTGATTTACTTGACATAGAAAGTTCTGAACCAAGAAAGAAGCTAATTTCACAGTCTTTCATTCTGTGAAAGTTTCAATAAATTGTTTTGTTTGTTTGTTTTGGGGCCACACTTGTCAGTACTCAGAGCTTCTCCAGGCTCTGTGCTCAGGGCTTACACCTGGTGTAGTACTGAGGATCAAACTCAGGTCAGCTACATGCAAGGCAAATGTCCACCTGTTGTACTATCATATCACTGTGGCCCTTCAATACATTTTTAAAAGAAGAAGAAAAAAAAAGAAACAAAAATATGTACCTGTAAAGGGATCAACTCCAGGCATGGTAGCTCCCATACTTGCAGAACCTGGCACGTAACGACCACTACCTAAAATACAACAATACTACAATAGTAAACAAAGGTAACTGTATGACAAAGTTCAAATTGCTCATGCTGTACACAGAATACGTTATTTTAATATTAGTCAAACTATGGCATTTTATACACAGAGGAAATTGTACATTTAATCCAGAGAAATGCTCTGAAGGGTACCCGACAATGTATAATACCCAAAAACAATAGTCAGAAAAAGTAATTCTGAAATGACAAAATGAACATTAGAGGTCTCATACATTATAAATACAAAGTTTAATAAATTACAAAGCCATTAGTGGATTAGTAAGAAAGTAAAGAGAATAATAAAAATGAAACACTACGCTACTGAAATAAGGACATAGGAATGTTGGCAAAAAGAACTGTGAGACAAGTGAGAAAAGGAAACAGTTTGGGATGTTATGACAGTAGCCTAGTCTCCTGTTAGAGATAAACTTGTGGCTGTCTCATTAGACAGGGAAAAGAAATTTAAAAACAAGTGTTGGGAGAAGTAGGACATATTCACAGTCTCGATTACCCTTTGTGGGGAAAAAAGAAAACAAGCTACTTTTCAAAATCATGAACATAAAGTTTAGCCCCTCTGGGTTTAAGAGCTAGGAGTTCGTATTGCTGGTGTGACTCAAGGAGAAAAAACAAACACAGATGTAAGTAAGGTTAGTTAAAATAATTTTAAAAAACACTAAGTGGATTTGTCAAGATTTTTCTATACGACAACTGGCATGCAAAATTCATCTCATATTCATATATTCATTTAACTATGAGAAACATTATTATTCACATTGTTTTAGAAGAGTAAGGCAATAAAAGGCATTGAAAGGTAGTGATGCACAACATTTTCCCAAATATTCTGTGACTTCTGGAATAAATCATCTGGTCAACAAACAGATTTCTAGAACCTGCCCATATCATAACAGCCTAGTGATTTTCCAATTGGCTTCACTTCGGAAACTCAGGAAACTTTATAAACTACTTAACAGCAAACCACACTCACTATCATTTCATCAAAATCTCTTACTGATAGACCAATGTATCAATATTTCTGATGTCCTCACAAATGTGTGTGCATAATCCCTGTGGGTAAGACCTGATGATAAGTATTTAAAATACGCATTCAGATTAGACATTTGAGAATCATATAAATAAGGAAAAGAAAAAAAAGAATTAAGACAATTACTTAAGCTGTAATTCAGATGGGAAAATTTTTTGGCCCCCATATTACTGGTAAAATTGGGGAAGCAACATCAATAGTCGCTATCATATAGTGACTGCTTATATATTCCAGCCTTTGCTAAACATTTAACATATACCATACCATATAATTCATAATGACTCAATATACTATTGCTACCTATTTTTTAACAGTGTGGTTTAGATATTCTAATAATTTTAATTTCCCTTAGAAATGTAGTATGCTACCTTGCCCTATCTACATAATCACTACATCTTCAGATTTACTGACACTGTGCAACCACGAGACATGCTCCTATTATGGAGGCCCAGGAGTATTCTTGATTTTGTTGGTATTGTTTGAAGGTTGGTATGTTCTTTCTGGTCAAAAGAGATTTCTGCCAATGAGAGTCGGGATCTCTGTTGTTCTAAGTTTCAGAGCATCACTGTGCCTGAATATGCTGGTCGAGAAAGCCGTCCTCTATCTACTCTTCTGATCCTCACTATCCGTCCAAACTGCACTGTCCTCCAAAACTTGCTTCACAGCCACTGTACCATCACAACACTTAGCTTCAGTTGGTTATTGTAAGACACTGGTAGCCAACGCACAGGGTGAAGCTATTTTCATCTGAGCTCTCAATTCATTCAAGGAGAAAAGAAGTTCACGGAGAGCAACTGACCCAAGGCTGTGTGCCAATTAAATCTATGGCTGAGACAAAACTGCACATTGTCACTTTAGGAGCAATCTGGAAATTTAACAGGTTCCATAAATGTATGAATCTCTTCCCAACTTGGGCATATTGTTCAGGATTGCTGGCTGAAGATCCAGCCACAGCATCATAAATTATACCCAAAGCTATTCTGAAAATAAAGAATTCTTCGGCTGCACTGAAGTCCAAGTCTGACAATTTTTTTCCAGTAGTGGTGATGCCGAGGCATGCATACCTTGGTAATTAAAGTCACTTTGAGGAGATACACCAACAGTTCCAGGGCTTCATGGAGGCCACTAATAAGTTAGATTAGGAAGACTAGTCCTGGATAGCTGTGTGGACTGCCTCCTTCCATGCTAAGGCAAATATGCCTGGGCAGACTTCTTGATTGCACTGCTGCATCCAGTATCAGGGACTCAACATGGATCCTCTGTTCGTGAAGCAGCTCGCCAGTGAGAGCACTCATGCTGTGTCTTGGCTGATGGGTTCCCCTATTATCTAATTTCACAGATAAAAAAAATAGGCTCAGACAGGTTAAGCAACTTGCTGACTTCTCATAGCAAGTAAATGGTAGAGCCAGAGTTTGTACCAAGTCTGTCTGACTCTAACACCTATGCCTTTAACTACTCTGCTCTGCAAGAAGTACCAATGCAGAAAACGATGTGCTCTATTAATATTTAAAGTCATGAGGAAAGCTACAAAATCCCCCAGGAAAAGGTAAAAACAAAAACAAAAAAAACAAAGGAGAAGTTAAAAGGAGATCCGTCAATACAGATAATAGGCAATTATCGGTTATGAATTACATTTCAAAATGTAAAACCATACAAATGCTATGAAGTTATCGCAGAACTGTATTGAATCAAAACTGCATCCCACCTGTGAAAGGGTCTGCTCCTGTAGGCACTGTGTTAGACGATCCAGAGGAAGAGCCTGGAACATACCGACCACCACCTGTGCACACAGAGGAAAAGCTGATATAGGCCGAGTATTTGAATTTCACAAATGGCTAAAAGCTCTCATAAGGAAAATCTAAGTTTTTTGGTTTTTTTTTTAATAAAAAGTTTATTTTATTGAATCACCGTGTGGAAGATTACAATGCTTTCAGGCTTAGGTCTCAGTTATACAATGCTGAAACAACTATCCCTTCACCAGTGCCCATATACCACCACCAAAAAAAAAACAAAACACCCACACAGTACACCTCCCATCCCGTCCCCCCACCCCCTACCTTGTAACTGATAAATTTCATTTTACGTTCTGTTTACTTTGGTTACATTCAATATTTCAACACAAACCTCACTATTGTTGTTAGGAGTACCCCACTAGATTCAGACCTACTGTGAAGATAAATAAGGTCGCGCGGCCGCGCAGGAAAATCTAAGTTTTGAGAAAAAGAGAAGAGCAAGACCACATGATAGACTAATAGACTGGAAATCATTTAGTTCAAAGGACTAGTGAGAATCTAAGATTTCAGTGGGTATCTCAGTTCCATCTTAATGTTGATACAGCTATGACTTAGCTCCTGCACTTACACATTACGATAATTAGTAATTCAACAACAAAAACATTTTTATACGTGGTCTCTGACCTATGAAATATACACACAAAATCAACACTTATTCCTATTCAAACCCACTAGAATTCCCACTGTCATTGTTGCAATAAAACTACAGGCATTAAATGATAATCTTTTATAGATCCCTTATATTCATTAATTCATGTGTCAAACATAACATTCAGTATTTTGGATCCAGCGGGGAGTAAGATTGCTTGCATCCACCAAAGCTTACAAAGTACTGGAGAACAGAATTATAAATGGGAATGCCACAAAGGAAAAGGATTTCTACATATACATTTACAAAAGTGTGATGTGTGTGAATATGTTTTGTTAGAACCTTTAGGAAAACAATCAGAGGCTGCCGTAAAAGGATAGATGCAAAAATGCTTATATTTCAAAGAGCAAAATAAAAAAAGTCAAACAGTTGCCATATTTCCCAAGCTAACTGATTTATTATCAGATGTCTGCCCTAAAAAACAGCTTACATGATACTATATGTAATCTATGTTTATGCTTTTTGCTATGAAGGAGGGACTGAGCCATACCTACATGACTGAACCAGCTGTTCTCCAGTGCTCTGAACCACCTCTCCTACCTATACATGCTCTTTTTTCTCTAAAATACCCCTAATGGTGGACTTACATTATTTATAGTGCAGAAATGCTAACTGTGTATTAGATAAATGCTCCCGTTCATGTTAAACTTCCTCAGTGTAGTAACTGCATCGTGGAGGTGATAAGTGGAAGACTTGCAAAAATATTTGGCGGCAAAGGAGAATTAACAGCTTTTTTTCCTCAACTCCCCAGGAAAATAAGGGCATAATGCATGTTTTGGGGTATGGGGGAAGAGCAGGGCGTGGGAGAGAGATTAAGTGGCAAAATGTTCACAGTTGAATGTGGGCCAACTGAAGTTGACAGAGGGGGGTGGCAACTTTTCTATAAGTTCAAAAACAAAATTTTAAAATGGAGTTTCTTGAGTGGTCGAAAGAAAATACCATGATTCAAGTGCATGCCGGGCATGTGTATGACTTGGGTTCACAGGGACCCCGAGCATTGCTGGGAGCGGCCCTGGAGACCCCAGACATGCTGGATGATGCCGGTAATCCCCAGCACTGCAGAGCCTGAGCAGTGCCACCTCCTTGGGTTTGGCATTGGCCCCTGGCCCACTTGGCCGAGACTCACTGGATGGCCTCCCCCGGGCCTCCCGTGCAGCACATTTTTGCTGGGGCGGGATGGAGCCTCCCCATGGAACACTGTAATTTCCTAGTACCTCACTAGATCATCATCTCTATGTAATGCTCCCAAATCTGTACTTTTAGCAAGCTTTCGAGATGATGAAGCACTCTAAAATTTCACCTGGACTTGAGGGGGGGGGCATCTGAAAGTCTCACTTTCAGACTAGAAAGAGTATACAGAGGTCCAGATTCTTGCCTGGCAGATGGTTGGCCCCAGTTTGACCCCCAGCATCACTAGGCACTGCCCATTCTCACTCCCGAATCTTACTTTAATCATTTTATAATAACCCATTAAGCATTTTATGTTTGGTTTGGGGGCCACCCACCCAGTGATGCTAAGGGTTTCCTCCTGTCTCTGTGCCCAGGGATCAACCTGGCCAGGCCCTGGACCATATGGGGTGCCACAGATGGAACCTGGGCTGACCATATGGAAGGGAAGCAAATGCTCTATCCACTGTGGTATCTCTCCAGCCCCTATTAAACATTACAGTTATGGGGCTGGAGCAATAGCACAGTGGATAGGGCATTTGCCTTGCACATGGTTGACCCGGGTTTGATTCCTCCGTCCTACCTGGAGAGCCTGGCAAGCTACTGAGAGTATCTCGCCCACATGGCAGAGCCTGGCAAGCTCCCCGTGGCGTATTCGATATGCCAAAAACAGTAACAAGTCTCACAATGAGACGTTACTGGTGCCCACTTGAGCGAATCGATGAGCAACAGGATGACAGTGACACAGTGACAGTGCAGTACTAACTCAGTCTCTAAGATTCTAAGTCAGCCTACAGGTGAGATCAGTTTTAAGATGTGAATGAGCAACAAATGTGAATGAGCAACAGAATTATGAACTAGGAGAAAAAAGTAATTTGAGAACATAAAGTATTTCAAAGAGGAAAAAGGCAGACCTATATAAAAACTTAAGAGGGAAAGAGGGGGCTGGAGCGATAGCACAGCGGGTAGGGCGTTTGCCTTGCACGTGGCCGACCTGGGTTCGATTCCCAGCATCCCATATGGTCCCCCAGCACCGCCAGGAGTAATTCCTGAGTGCAAAGTGTAACCCCTGAGCATCGCCAGGTGTGATCCAAAAAAGAAAAAACAAAACAAAACAAAACAAAAAAAGGTAAAGAGGATATGGGTATAATGACAACAGGAAAACATTAGCAACAAAGTGTAAATTTCAAATTGTACCTATACCTAAGAGGAAGCATTTTACTTCTCCTGTACCTTGTCTTCAGTTCTCAGAACACAAAACAGAAAAATTCTACTAGGATTATAATTTATGAACTGGTATGGGAATATAATCCTACTTATAACATTTTAGACTCTAAATAGAAGCTAAAAACAACCAACAGGTTCAGTGCTAGATTTTCTACACAAATTAGCCTCATGTGAAAACTACTTCTATTTAATAATCATGCCAAAACAGACCCCCATTTGGGTAGCAGAGATGAAACCCAGCATATTATTAATGCAAAGCATTCATTCTACTGAGATGCACTTCACCCCCCGAGTCATATAAATGCCCTACCCCCTCTGACTTAGGGCCACACCTGGCAGAGCTTAGGGGTCACCCCCAGCACTATTCAGAAAACCAGAAAATCACGTGGTGCTGGTAACTGGTAAAGCACTCACTCAGCTTCTGAGCTATCTCTTTGAAGTAAATAAATAAATAAAATGAAATGTAGCACTGTGAGACTTCTTGTTACTGTCTTTGGCATATCGAATATGCCACGGGTAGCTTGCCAGGTTCTGCCAAGTGGGTGGGATACTTTTGGCAGCTTGCCAAGCTCTCCGAGAGGGACAGAGGAATCAAACCCGGGTCGGCTTCGTCCAAAGCAAGCGCCCTACCCGCTGCACTATTGCTCCAGCCCACAATGGAGAAATTACTGGTGCCTGCTTGAGCAAATCAATGAGCAACAGGATGACAGTGACTGACTGAAATGTGGCAACAGCGCCTAAATGAAAATTGTGGGGTGAGGGGGAGTAGGGGCTGAAGAAGTAGAACAGAGATCCAGTTGCATTCCTTGCATACAGCTGACCCAATTACATCCCCACAATAAAACTGTCAGAGTAGACCGAGTAACCCCGGGCCCTGCAGAAACGGAGTCAGACCTCATTCTTCGGTGCTCACGTTGAAACCTTGCCCAGTAGGGTGAGCACTGCCAGGACAGGCCCACAGCCCTCCTCAGCCTCGCTTACAAAACACTCTTGAAAAGTAAAAACGTGCTGTAACTCTTGGTATTTACACAAGCGTCTAATTCTAGTGAGTGTTAAAATGCATCAGAAAAGGGAAGAAATACCAACATTTATGGAAAACAAAATAAATCCCAACTTACCTGTAAATGGATCTGAAAAACTGGTATTCCCAAGTCCCAACATTTGACCCTTTGTGTTATCAATAATAAATTTAGCCACTTGATCCAAAAACATAGGATTCAAATCATTCTTCTGTAAGAAGTTGTATGCTGTTAACCAGGGGTCATCACTGATGTTATAAGGCAATTTATAAGACGGTCCACCTTCATTAACATCAATTGAGAAAACATAATCAAATTCCTTAAGAGGAATATAAAAAGGAGATAAATGATTACCAACTTATCTGTTCATATATTTTCATGGCATACATACACAGATGTCATATGGTCATTAACAATTAAACTCTCTCATTCTTGTCCATACTGCAATACTACATTCTACTTAGCATATAATGACAATATTAGCAACTATCTGCACTTGTTGCAAAATTCTTATTTCACTGTATGTGGTATTGAGGAATCTTAATTCCAAGGCAAAAGAAAAATTTGCAGTGGCTGATTTCAGGTCAATAATATTAGTCAGTAGTAGCTGATTTCCAGAGACACATTTTCAACTATAAGTTACCATGCCCCAGTAACTTAAAAATGTTGGGGTCATCAACACCCTTCATGCGCTGTCAAGTTCAATATGATCATTTAAGTATTAGACTAAAGATGCCACAGAAAGTCCTACCCCCAATGGTTGGGAGTAGCTTATCCACAGTAACACCTAGACAAAAAATGACTAGGATGTCTAGCAAATGCAGCTCTCCCTCTGTGCAGAAACTTTCATACAATTAGGAAAGAAGAAAATCCTTCACACAAATGAATCATGCAGAAAAAGGGGAAAGGAAAGAAAGCCTTTAACATTTTAAAACAGAGATTCCCAAATTCAGCTGCCTTACCGCCTGCTTTCCATAAAACACACATAAATAATAATTTAGTTATTATTATTTAATGATAATAAATAAATAAATAAATAAAAGCCGTCCTTGGAAATCTACCTTCTTTAAGGTAACAGAAAATGTCTCCCACCACAAGATCTTCAAGGCGGTTCCTGTGTCCCTCCCACTCAAAGCTGGTACTACATATTTTAGAGATATATTTAATGATAAAGATGAAGAGAAAAATAAAAGGCAACATACTTTTCCTTCATATAAGACTTTTCCAGATGTTTGTTGATTAGCGCCTGATGAACCAACAACGTCACCGATTTTTATCCACCTTCCTTCACTAACACTCCACTGATAGGCTTCAACTCTGTCTCCATCTCTGATTAGACGAGTCTGACCTTCTCTAGAACCTTAAAATAAAAATTCAAGACTCAAAGAATGGTAGGAGTAAAATTCAGAAATAGCTAGAAAAAAAATAACGTTAAGATTTATACAATGGGACTACATGTCTTTTGTCTTAAAAGAAAATTTCATTAAACTGAGAATTTTATATTAAAACTCTACTAGACAGAGCAAGAGCAATAGTACAGCAGGTAAGGCGTTTGCCTTGCATGTGGCCCACCCAAGTTCAATCCCCAGCATCCCATATGATCAGTTTTATCTTTAAAGTATGAATAGAAAACCAAATGATCTATCCATTTCCATCACAATCTACCAATCAATACAAGCCACCATGGACCAGTCAGACTGATTCAATGGTCCTTGTGCATTCTATACACAGAAACCTATTGCAAAGTTTAAGGAAACTCTAATTTGTCCTCCATCTCAATTAGTTACAGCCTACAAGGGCAAATACTGGATGTTCCCTTCATCCTCTCTGACCTCATCTCCCACTTTCCCTCTCCTTATCCCATCATCCCCTTCAGCCAGGGAGTTTGCACTGGCTATTTTTGTTACGTATAATACCCGTCACACAAATATTGCTCCATTACGTCCATAAGAACTTGAGTATTGCATTTCAGCAAGGTCTTAAGAGGCAGAAGTAGCTGATTTCCAGACACATTTTCAACTATTGCATTTAAGCTTTTAAAACAGCCATAACCCTTTAATTCTCCCATAGTTCTTATCATGTGACAAATTAGCATGCTCACTCGTTTTAACTATTTATGTACTGTAAAGTTTGAATTTGTTTTGTTAATTCCTGGCTCTGTGCTCAGGGATTAATCACTCCTGGTGGGGCAGGGATAATATAAGGGATGCTTGGTGATAGAACCTGGGTCTGTCCTGTACTGAGTGCCCTGCTCACTGTAGTATCACTCCAACCCCGAAACTTAAATTTGTTAAAACAGACTTTTGTCCTGTTTAACCTACTGTATTCTTAGAGTTTAGAACAATGCTTGACATGCAATAGGTACTTAGTAATATGTATTTATTAGAAAAATTACTTTTGCTGGTGTCATGGTTGTTAAACCCAGGGTCTCATACAAACAAGTGCTCTATTACTGAGCACTGATTCTAACCTCTGAAGTACAAATGTTAACACAAAGCCAAGGGCTGGAGTGGTAGTACAGAGGGTAGTATTTGTCTTGCATGTGGCCTACCCAGGCTTTATCCCTGACATCCTACATGGTACCATGACCACCACCAGGAGTGAGTGCAGAGCCAGGAGCAAACCTGAGTGCCACCAGGTGTGGCTCAAAAAATAAATAAATAAATATAAAAACCAAAAAAAGGGCGTGGGGGGGTTTGGGGTGTGAGGGGGCGGGGTGGAGCTATACTGGGATTCTTGGTGGTGGAATATGAGCACTGGTGAAGGGATGGGTATTCGAGCATTGTATAACTGAGATTTAAATCTGAAAACTTTGTAACTTTCCACATGGTGACTCAATAAAAAATTAAAAAAAAAATACCAAAAGCACAAAATAACACCAAAATAAAATAGAACAACAAAAAAACAGCAAAAGATATAATGTACAAGTTTTACGTCAAAAGATAAATAATGCATATTTGGCATTATAAAAATTTTGATTCTTAGGATGTCACAGAAAGACCTAAGAATTCTCAGAGATCCCCAAACAAGCTCTGGAAACAACCAATCAAATGCAAGATTTCATTGGTGACAATGGCCACCACCTGGTATTATTACTATTTTTTTTAATTGTGAGGTTTATGCAATCCCAAGCATGGCCTTGAATCTGTGAGGCCTATTATATTCTATCACCGGAGCCATACTCCCCACCCCATCCTCTGATTTTAAACAAATGACTATAATTCTTTGATTATTCTACTTTTTTTTTTTTGCTCTGTTCAATCAAAAACTACTGAAAACTTAGTGTCTTCTAAGCACCTAGTACACTTGTGCTGAATGCTGGGAGATTTGAAGAATAAAACAAAGATTCATTTTTATGGTGAGCTTAGTATAAAGTCTAAAATAGAAGCAAAATCATGATTTTTCATAATAATTGTGCACGACAGTGAATGTTCTCAAAAATCAATACATGGAAATACAAATAACAATTACTAGTAAAACAACCATTCTTTAAAGCCTCACTAATAATTCCAAAACACAAATATATAACTTTTTCTGACAATCACAGATAAGAAAATATTTACCAGGTTCATTTAGATGTTCCCTCCCAGGAAGCTGTTCAGCATTAATGTCCCCTAAGTCACCAGTTTTGGAATCAATGGTTGCCTGAGAGAGTTCTTTTTCAAAAGCCTTGATTTCCTCAGCACTTGCAATTCGATCCTCTGATTCTGTAAACACTCTAATAATACCATCACTGAAAGGTTAAAAAAAAAATTATAAGGGACTATAGGAACACTATAGGAACACACTATAGGAACATTATCATATCTGACTGCTTTTTTGCCAAGTATAGCACTATACTAATCTAGTGAAAATAGAAGTTTTACAGGGAAAAGTTGGTAGCAAAGGGCAGGAAAAATATATATATATATATTTTACAATATTCAATTCCAATTAAAATAATTAACACCTTAAAAATCCAAAGGTAAATTGTATATTGTTATTTTCGGGGGGTGGGGGAAGCGCTGGGTGCACACCTGGCTGTGTGCGGAGCTTAATTTTGGCTCTGTGCTCAGGGTTTACTCCTTGCAGGGGATGCAGGTGATCAAACCCAGGCTGGCCATATGCAAGGTAAGTGCTGCACTATCTCCCCTGGCCCAAGTGTACACTTTTTTAAACAGTTCCACAGATTTCATGGCATAAAGAAAAACAGTAGCTGGCTTACTCAGAAGAGCCTAAATTATCCACTAAAACACTTAAAAAATAGCAGACAATATTCATTAAGAAAACATGAAACTTCACTATGCCATTTACTAGCAATAAAAACAATTATTTTGTTAAAAAAAAAAAGCAACTAAAACAAGTGAGGGCCAGAGAGAGAGCACAAAGTGTATTACAATTCAATCCCCAGCACCACATATAGTCCTCTAACACAGGGCCAGGGATAGTCCTGGAGCATGACTGGCTGTGATCCAAAAACTACCCTCTCACACACAAAAAGGGAGTGTCGGGGGTGATGAGACGGGTTTGGACTAGCTGGCAGTCTTCAACCTTTATTCTCAGAAAATTACTTCATTCCATGATTATTTAATTCTAAATTCTGGGACTGGGGAATAAGTTAGCTATACTCAGCTGAACTATCCCTACCCAATCTACAGAATGATGTCTTCCTTAGTTCGTTAACAGCAATTTTACTCTTTCAGTAGGAAAATTTTTCAATATAAATATGCCTATGAGCAAAGGAGCTTGGTTGGAGAACCTGACAAGCTACTGAGAGTTTACTGCCAGCACAGGGGAGAGCCTGGCAAGCTTCCAGTGGCGTATTCATATGCCAAATACAGTAACAAAGATGGGTCTCACTCCCCTGACCCTGAAGAGCCGCTAATGCGGCACCGTTGGAAATAACGAGTAAAGAGAGGCTGCTAAAATCTCAGGGCTAGGATGAATGGAGACATTACTGGGCCCACTCAAGCAAATTGATGATCAACAGGATGACAGTGATGACAATAATACAGTGATAAGGAGCAAAACTAAAATTAGAAGTGAATCTCTTCGATCTATCCTCTTGACCCTGACAGTATCCTGTCTCATTAGATAGTATCCAGAGCCATCAGTCCTTATTTCATATCTCAACTACTATAACTGTCACCAGTTATTAAAAACTACATATGAATTAATCTGCAAGTTCTTATTTAGTCCTCTCACTTTTTGAAGAGCTGCAACTTTTAAGCCCCAAATACTAAATATAAACAATGCTTAGCATAATTAATCCCTACCTTAACTACTACCTACTATTCCCCAATATCAATGCTCCACCATTTTCCTTCATCTTTTTTTAAAGATTTTTTTATCTGCTTATTAATAAAAATATGGAAGGCTTCATCTTTCATATACATCATTTTCACTCTCATTCACAACTTTATAAAAATTTCCATTTTCTTTTGCTCAAATTTCAATTCTCACTTCTCAGAAATGTTCTCCACACTAATCTTCCAAATGTATCAGCTGCACGTATGTATCATTAGTGAAAAAGCTGTTATAACTATTATTGTTTTATTAACAATTTATCAGCTGAGATAATTTATAACTATTAGAGATAATTTATCTCTATTATCTCTTAAAAGCTACCAAAGGCCTAAATACATTATCAAATGCTGGACTGGAATATAAATACCTTGCACCAACCACGATATCACCATTGTCCAGCACACAGCAGCACCATATAGACTGAGCAGGAAGTCGAATTGTTTGAGTACATTCTCCATGTTTCCAGATTCTCAGAGATCTGTCTTCTGCTGTTGTCACAAAATCTAAAATTAATGAGTACAGGAAAAATGAGTTTAAATAAACAAAATAAAGTATTTATTGCATATCTTACATACTCTTCACTAATAAGTTACACGAAATCTTTTCAGACATTCCCAAGAAAGTTTTACAGCTAAACCATCAAACCTGAATTAATGTAACAGAGGGTAGTCTTACCTTTACAATTTGGAAAGACAGATATGCTATAAATATAATTTGTATGTCCATAATATACTTCAAGACATTCGCCAGTGATCTGCCACCTTCTAATACTAGCATCATTTGCACAGGAAAGAAATTCTGTTTCACTCAAAATTGCCAAGCCCCTTACACAGTCTTCATGTCCTGCATTAAAAAAAAAAAAAAAAGTCAACAAAGTGACTTATTTGATCACTAAAATGATTAAACAACAGTGGGTAGTAAAACTGAATTTTGAATTACAGATAAGTTTTTTTCTATAGAAAACTGGTAGCAAAATTAGAAAATTTAGATTTATGTGGACTGGAGTGATAGCACAGCGGGTAGGGCATTTGCCTTGCATGCAGCCGACCTGGGTTCGATTCCTCTGTCCCTCTCGGAGAGCCCAGCAAGCTACCAAGAATAACCCGCCCAAAGGGCAGAGCCTGGCAAGCTACCCATGGCGTATTCTATATACCAAAAACAGTAACAAGTCTCACAATGAGACGTTACTGGTGCCCACTCAAGCAAATCAATGAACAATGGGACGATAGTGCTACAGTGCAAGATTTTGTGATACTTTTATCACCAAAAACGGCATTTTACATATGTTATCTTCTCTGAATTATTTTATATTTTTGTGTTGTGAAGTGGTAAAGTTTTTACAAAACTTATTTAGAAAGATGTGAAGGGAGAGAAAGGGAGAAGTACATATTCGAAAGAGAACACTGACTTCTCCAGAATGGAAATAAGCACGCAAAGAGATACAAGTTTAAGGGAGAAAAAGGCTAGAAGAGCAAGACTCTAAATCATTTCATAATATACAAAATATTTATCCCCACAATTTTCCATTTTTACCCAGAAATTATTTTTCAACTTTCCTCCAATGACAACAGTAATTAGGGCTAGAAAGATAGCTCACAGGGTGAGAGTTCACGCCCTGCATGTGAAAAGCCTAGGGTTTAATTCCCTGAACCAAATGGTTCCCTGAGTGCTAAGAGTAACTCCACCATCCTAAAGCAATGAGCAAATACAAAGAAATGAGATTAGGAAAGTTGCTTACACTGATCTTACCTGAAAAAGTTCTCTCACATCTACCAGCTTTCCATAGTTTAATAGTTTTGTCTGCTGATCCAGTTAACATTAAGCCTTGTTCAGGTAAGATTTTTACAGCCCATACTGCAGCTGTATGACCCTGCAAGTAAATTGGGTATTATTAGTGCCTACAAAATCATCATATTTAACCCTCTTAGTTCAAGATTGCAACACAGGTGAGCGCTGCCAGCAGCACACTGGAACCACTAAGCAAATGATTTTCAATTCAGACTTATCACTGCCATTTTCAAAAGCATTTTACTATTGTTACATGGGATCATGACCAGAAAGATGCACAAAGAATGACTGTACCTGTAAGGTCATCATGCATTTGTCATTTAGCCAGACTTTAGCAGTGGTATCCCATGAGCCACTAAGTAATGTCCCAAATTTTCCAGATGAAAGACTACAAACTAAAGAGAGAAAAAGGCACAAGTTAACATATTATGATAGGAAACTGTTCAATCTGATGAGTAATTAAAGATGGCAACTTAAAATCTATCTTAAGAATAGACTATCAGGGAATGAGACCAAGCAGAGCCACTCATAATCTGAGGAACTGAAGCAGGGCTTCTACAATCACATTGGCAGGAATTACAAGGGGCTCAAAGTAACACATGGGGAATAAATGGAAACTGTGTTCTTGACACGTGGGACATGTAAGTATATACAAGTTTTAACAGAGCATAAATTAACACATAACAAAATACAATCCAGCTCCCTTTGACTTCTCTTTCCATACTTCAGAGATCAGTTGTTATGTTTAGATTTAAAATTCCTGGGGCTGGAGCAATAGCACAGCAGGTAGAGCGTTTGCCTTGCATGAGGATGGCCCGGGTTCGATTTCCAGCATCCCATATGGTCCCCTGAGCACTGCCAGGAGTAACTCCTGAGTGCATGAGTCAGGAATAACCCCTGTGCATCACCGGGTGTGACCCAAAAAGAAAAAAACAAACAAAAAAAAACAAAATACAATCCATAACCCTAAGTGTTAACTAACCTAACCCTAACCGTATTCTGATGACCATAATCCATGAAAAAACTACCACTTAACCTAAATTTAAATTTAATAATCCCACTTTTTTTACCTGCATTTTAAACTATGAAAACTGAAAAATCTAACACCTAGACCTAACCCTAAAACTAATCTTAATGGTAAACCTGATTTATGCCAACCATGATAAACTCAAACCTAAGCATAGCAATCAAAGGTGAGCAATCACCCAATACTTAAATTGCATTTTTAATTTTGAACACAGCAGAAGTTAACACCTAATCCTATAGAATCCCTAACCCTAGCCCTAGGCCTAATCCCAACCCTAGCCTAAAGTACATCTGACTGTAACTGGTGTCAAAAATTACCAATTACCCTAAAATTAACAATCGTCTTACACATAACTTTAATTTTTAACTAGAAAAAACGTACACCTACACACTAAACAAAGGAACCCTAACCCTAAATCTTTAATAATTACAACCTTATGCTAATCATAACCCAAGTACAGGCAAAAATATGATATTTAGTTAAAATCTAATATTTGCCCAATATTTTACTAGCATTTTAAACTTTGAAAACAGCAAAAGTTAAAAGGTAAGCCCACTACATGGGGCTGGAGCACTAGCCAGTGGGTAGAACATTTGCCTTGCACGTGGCCCACCTGGGTTTGATTCCCAGCATCCCACATGGTCCCCTGAGCACCGCCAGGGGTAATTCCTGAGTGCAGAGCCAGGAGTAACCCCTGAGCATTGCCAGGTGTGACCCAAAAAGAAAAAAAAAAAGGTAAACTCACTATAATTTCAAACCCTAACTTTGGCCCAAGTCCTAATCCTAACCCTAACCTATAGTAAACCTAACCATAATCAATGCCAAAAACTATGAATTAGATTGAATTAGATTAAATAGCGCCACTATTAACATGCAATTTGAACTCTGAACATATAAAAAGCTAACACCAAACCCCTACACAAATCTAATCCTAACCCTAACCCTAACAATCACCCCCACACTTAATTTTTAACTGTGAAAATCCTTCAGATTTTATTTTGAAACCGCCACTTCCACAGCCCAGAAGACATTCAAGGTAACCCTGACCTTATGCTAATTATGACCTAAGTCCAGGCCTAAACAAAAAAATTATACAAGGCAAAGGACCTACTGCTGTGCTTTCGCTCCTGTCCTCCACGTACTAAGTAGTTGAAAAAATCCAAACCAGAAAGGACATCAAAATAATAGTGCAGTGCTTTTCTCTTTTATTTTTATTTGGGGGGGGGGCTCACACCAGGTGGTATTTAGGGCTTACTCTGTGTTCAGGGATCATTCCTGGCAGTGCTCAAGGAATCATGGGGTGCTGGAGATCAAACCCTGTTTGGCCACGTGCAAGGGAAGTACCCTACCCTCTGAACTATCTCTCTGGCTTCCAATAGTGCTTTTAAAAGGCTATTTCCTATATTTTTATAGAACTCAAACCCGAGGGATAACGCCAGGATTCCTATCTCAGTCCCATCTCTTCTCCCTTGACTCCAAACCTAATACAGAAACAGGAGCTGGTCCTCTTTCCAGATCCCTGAGTAAAGTCTCTTTTGTTCCTAAAAGTCCAAATAAATTGTGAGCTAAGAACTCAAAGTACTTTAACTACTGCTCTTCTCCCATGGAGCAGGGAAGACCCTTATGGATCCAAAAGACATAGTATTAATTATAATTGTTTTATCCTTTTTGTCTGTTGAACTTCAGGCCCTACCAGCACACACGCCATGGTTCTTGAATGTCTGCTGTGCAGTGCAAATGGAGGGCTCAAAATAAAATCTAGAAAGAAGTCTTAAACGCCACAACAAAATCACTAAAGTGCCAAGCAACATTCACTTATCAGTGTATTTGTTGTGGGTGTTTCCTGTCAGGTGAAAACATTACACTTATTTCCTTAATTGTACTGACTTCAATGTCCATCTCTTTAAGAGATCATGTGTTCTTCTCATCCGTCATCCTGCCTTTTCCCACCCTCCTAATAGGAAAAAGAAGTCTCATCAGGAGGGGTATCCAGATAGGGGTATCTTCTTCCTTCTTGTTCTCTTGAGCAGAAGGAACTAGACAACACCTTTCCTCCTTCTTTCTTAAAGTTATTTCTCCTTTAAAAAGCTTAGCTGGCTTTGCTGTTCTTCTCAGACATCCATATGCTTCTAAATTTTAGTGTCTTAATAAGAAAAAAGAGGGTTTTTAAATGCACCACATTGTAGGCCAGAGATGTGATTCAGTGAGAGAACACATACTTTACGTGTGTTATACTCCAGGTTCAATCTCCAGCACAAAAAGTAAACAAATAAATGCACCAAGCTGTGTCCATAAACACACACACACACACACACACACACACACACACACACACACACACACACACACACACACACACACACACAAACACCTGCCATATAATTATATAATTACTGGACAATATGATAGTAAACATGTCCCTAAATACTTTTTAATACTGCACAAATTTGTTTTGGGGCCACACCTAGTGATATTCAGGGCTTACTTCTGGTTCTGCACTCAGGGATCACTCCTGGCAAGGCTCAAGGACATACGTGGTACCAGAGGATCAAATCTGGGTGGGTCGTATACCAGATGCATTGTACTATTGCTCTGGCCCCACAAATGGTGTTCTAATCATATATTTCTCCTTACTATGATGATTTGTTTAAAGAGAGATGTAGACCATCTTCCATTTCATGGAATCTTTTTTCTTTGTCTCCTTTCCGTGTCTCTCTATCTTGAAAAGGAAAAAAACAATCAAGACAGAGGGTGCTAAAGATCCCTTTGAATAGAAGCAGAATGAATATTTTATGAAAAAAAAAACTTTCAATGAATTATATTGTTTATTATATAAACACTTATATAATAATAGCTTAATTGAGGAAATGGGTATATAAATTTTATTTCCAAGGATGAAATGCCTTCAACTAGAAAAATGCCACAGTACTACTCACCAGTATTTTTGTGACCTTTTAGTATATAGAGTGGTGCTGGACTGTCCAGTGAGTAAATACAAATATTGTGGTCATTTCCTCCAGTGGCGATTAATCCATGAGGGTATGTGTCACTTGAAGGTATGATGCATACACAAGATACGAAATTGGAGTGGCCGCTCATACAGTGCATTTCTGTGAAGCCCCTGTTAGGACTGAAAATATAATTAAATTAATATACAATTATCCTTTAACTTAGCCAGGACATAAGTTGTTAATCTATGTCAGTCCTTCATTTTTCACTTAGTATTTAAGCAGAACTTTAGTGCATGCTATTCTAAGGGTCCATTATTTTAAACTAAATATTAAATTAGGAGTTAAATGAGTATATTTAAATCAAGTATCAAATTAGGACTTTAGTGTTTCACTGATAAGAGAATCTTTTTTGTTAAGTTTTTTAGATGATGATGATGATGATGATGATTAGGGCTGGAGCGACAGCACAGCAGCAGGGCATTTGCCTTGCACGCGGCCAACCCAGGTTCGATTCCTGCACTCTCTCGGAGAGCCCAGCAAGCTACCCATGGCATATTCGATATGCCAAAAACAGTAACAACAAGTCTCACAATGGAGACGTTACTGGTGCCTGCTCGAGCAAATCGATGAGCAACAGGATGACAGTTGACAGTTGATTATTATTTTGCTTTGGGGGGTCATACCCAGCGATGCTAAGGGGTTTTCCTGGCTCTGCACTCAGGAATTACTCCTGGCGGTGCTTGGGGGACCATATGGGATGCCAGGGATTGAACCTGGGTCCTACCCTATATACTGTTGCTCAAACCCCAGTGATCTGAGAATCTTGACAGTAAGAACAAGAAAAGAAATGGGAGTCAAGACTCTCCTTTGTCTTATCAGTGAACATGCTATCTAGACTGAGGTAATCCTAAAAACCAAAGGGCCAGGCCGTCAACATGCCAGAGCTGCATCAGCAGGCACCAGAAGCACCCAGGAGTTCAGGATAATGCTGGTGGCATCATCACTACAGATCAACTTTACCAAATATTATCTAAGTTACTTTGGGAAAGTGGGTATGAGGCTTTATCACTTAAAGAGAAATCAAAGCTTCTGCCCAACTGTCCATCTTGATAAACTGTAGACCTTGGTCAGTGAGCAGACATGGATTAATGCTGCCAAAAAAAATACTGGAGCAGCTCCTATCACTGATGTCCTGTGACTGGAGTACTACAAAGTTCTGGTCTGGGGAAGGAAAAGATCCCAAAACAACCTGTCATCATGAAAGCGAAATTCTTCAGCAGAAGAGCTGAGAAGAAGATTAAGGCAGTGGAAGGGATCTGTTTCCTGGTAGCGTGAAACCAATTAAAGAAGGTTCATTAAATGCTGCAACCGAGAAAGAAGAGAGAAGAGAAGAGAAGAGAAGAGAAGAGAAGAGAAGAGAAGAGAAGAGAAGAGAAGAGAAGGGAGCGGAGGGGAGGGGAGGGGAGGATAGAAAAGAAAAAAGAAAAGGGAGTCACCAATATCCTACCAATATCCTAAGTGGCTTTTTCTTTTTTCAGGGCAGTGGGGCACACCCTGAGGTCCTCAATGGACTTTCCTAATGGTACTAGCAGGGAGCCAAGTGGTACTGAATATCAAGTTCAGAGTCCCTGCATACAAATCATGTGCTATACAACCCCTGAAACAACTCCCTGGCCCCTAAATAGCCTTTGCTTTTTTTGGGGGAGGGGGGGGTTGGAGAGGGTGAGGGATGCATTTGGGCCACACTGGCTATGCTTAGGGCTTATTCTAGGCACTGTGCTCAGGGGTCATTCCTAGTAGTGCTAGTAGTACAGAGGGATGGTATGTGGTGCTGGTGAATGGACCTTATTCCTGTACTCTCTCCAGTCCCATCCTTATCTTTCATCTTTATTTCTATCTCTCATCAGTGACTGTTACTCTATAAAATCCCCATTGAAGTGATGCATTCATACAGTCAGGATAATGGAATCCACCACTAATAAGTCTAAAATACAGTGAAGACATTTCATAATCTAGATGATTCATTTATTACCCATTGCTGCATTTAAATATCTAGAATATCATTCATTCTCAATATGCAAATAAGAATATAAGAATATTTAATGGTTATTCCAGAGAAACTTATTAATAACTGTTTGGGACTAGAATGATTACCAATTTTCTATACTCATCTGTAATCCAGCATCACTACCCTAAATAACAAGTCAAACAATAGATTATGATTTCCTACTACAAAGCAGGAAATCAGTGGCTGAAAGTCATATAATGACTCAAGCTAAATGAAGAAAATACAACAACTGTGCATAGAAAGATAAAACTTGGGGCAGGAGAGAGGGTAGAACAGGCAAGGCACATGCCTTACACAGTCACCAGCACTACTTACTGTCCCCCTGGAGTGATCCCTGAGCACTGCTAGGTGTGGCCCCAAAACCAAAACAAACCCAAAAAAACAAAGGATAAAACTCTCACACATAGACTGAATACACTCAGGTGTTTTCACTTTCTTGCTAAAATTTTCAAGTATGGGCTGGAGCAATAGCACAGCGGTTGGGCTTTCACCTTTCACGCTGCCGACCCGTGTTCGATTCCTCCGCCCCTCTCGGAGAGACCGGCAAGCTACTGAGAGTATGGAGCCACACGGCAGAGCCTGGCAAGCTACCCGTGTGTACTGAATATGCCAAAAACAGTAACAATAAGTCTCTCAATGAGACATTACTGGTGCCCGTTTGAACAAATCGATGAACAACGGGATGACAGTGACAGTGACATAGTATTGCTAACTCTTAAGTCTTTGAAGGATTCATTGATAAAACGATTCTCTTTCTCGTTGCCTTCTCAGAGTAAATTTTTGTCAGCTTCACCTAATCATATGTAAACATATACATACATATATATCTGTAAACACAACTATACACACAATATATGTACACATACCTATATTTTTACATGGATATGCACTTTCAGACTTAAATCCACACAAAGAGAAAAAGAAAAAAGACCAGGAATATAACTGAACACTCAAACTCACAGAAAATTAACAGAGGTATTAGAAAACCTGAGAAAATGAGTTCTAACTAGGCAGCGGTACAAGTAGAAAACTGATTTACCAGGGGTGAAGAGGAAGTACAAGGATTTAAGCACAGGCCTTGCATGCATAGCTCCCACTGATTCCAGGCACCATGAGGTCCCCTGACCACCACCACGTGCAGTTATGGAGGTCCTAAGAGCCACAGGTGTGGTCTTAAGCATTCCAGGGTCCTTTCACTTAATCACCTGTCTGGTTAGCTGAAAAATCTCCAGTTGGGCACCCCAACCCTCAAAAGAAAAAAAGAATCTACCAACAGATCATGTAACGACTGAGAATTGACAGTACATTACTGTCTCTAGACATATCTCTAGACAAACAGGGGAGAAATCTATTATTACATGAAGCTATTTGTGTCCCTCAGTACCTTCCACTTCAGATGTTTCTCTTTCATTATAGTCTGTGAAGTTCTTAATACAGACAGCAAAGCCCAGAGCTAGATCCTTTTATCTTCCCACGTTCCTAACACAATGTTCTACACAGTAAATATTAAGTATATCTTGAATGAATGAAAAACTAAAGGGGGTGGTGGGAAAGCGTGGGGCCATGAGAGGTCACTCAAAAGGCTGGAGGACATGCTCTGTATGCAGGAGGTCCAGGTTCCATCTCAGCATTGCATCACTCCCAGAGCACCATAAGGACTGATCAAGACATAGCCAGGAGTAACCTCCTGAACACAGCAGCCCCGGAGGGGGAGATGGGGGGTGAAGAAAAAAAAAAAACAACCCCAAATACCTAAACATCAGAGCAAAATAACTGTCCTTTTTGTACCCCGTGAAAGTCTGAATTTCTTCCTTTAGGAAAGGTGACATTCTTTGACTTGGGTGACATAACTATGCCTTGGAGTATGAGGAACCGATGTACATTCATAATGGAATCCAAGACCACCTAAAAACAAATCCTGGAGGCCTGGCAATCAACCCCTTTGCTTAGGCAAATTACGATTCATCCAAAAAACCCTACTATGAAGCTCTTAGCCAGCAAACCCTCTTCAGGCTTCCCAGGAACTTAGTTTTCTCTAAACTAAACACTGAGCACAAAATATGGATTACGAGGGCCCAGAGTGATAGTACATAGGTAAGGTGTTTGCCGTGCACGTGGCCAAGTTCGGACCCAGGTATGATCCCCAGCATCCCATATGGTTCCCTGAGCATCACCAGGAGTGATTCCTGATCACAGACCCAAGCATCATCTGAATAAAGTGTGGTCCTACAAAAATAAATAAGAAATCAAGGAAGAAAATACACAGAATGTTAAAGGATAATGAAAAAAAGTCCAACTAATACAAGAGGTCCTGAAGATCCTGGCTGCCAGGAATGATCCCTGAGCAGTCCTGAGCACAGCTGGGTGTGGCCCCAAAACAAAACAAAGAGAGAGAGAGAGAGAGAGAGAGAGAGAGAGAGAGAGAGAGAGAGAGAGAGAGAGAGAGAGAGAGAGAGAGAGAGAGAGAGAGAGGAGAGAGAGAGAGAGAGAGAGAGAGAGAGAGAGAGAGAGAGAGAGAGAGAGAGAGAGAGAGAGAGAGAGAGAGAGAAGAGAAACTGTCAGGATGTGCCATCCTCAAGAACTTTCTGTAGGCAGAATCTCCTGACCCTGCACCAGGCTGTCTTCACCAGGACACCTGGGAGGAGGGGCGGGTTGAGTTTCCCTCCCCGCCCCAAACAGAAATCTGGCAGCTCAAAACCTCCAGAACCCAGCCACAGCCATGCTCAAGGCCACTTTCCACATGCTCAGACAAGTCTCACCAATGAGGAACCCAGGTATGTGGGATCCGTGGCTGAGATCTCCAAGCCTGCCTGGATCAGAAATGGGCCTCCTCCACCCAGCTCCACAGTTTTCCAGTAGCTTGGCAGTCACACCCACAAACAGGCCCCGGAGCCATGGAATCTCATCAATGGCCAAGATTCAGAGACCATACAATAAAACTCCCAGAAAGAGAGTGATGCAGTATTTCCTGGAACATGGCAGCATTTGTGGCCACCTGACATCTTATACTCTAGCCCATTGGGTAATTAAAGTAGCACACATCTGTTTGGTCTTAATATACTTGCGTGTATTCTGGTGTATACAGGCTTAATTTGCTCCAGAATGAAATACAACAACCTTCATACACATCTTTCTTATTGTGGTGGGAAGATGCTCACTGGTGGGGTGGGTTTTTGAATATTATCTGTAATGAACCATTGTGAACTACTTTATGAAAATGAAATGTATAAAAATCTCAAAAATAAGAACTTTCTGTAACACTAAAGGCATGGTTGAGACACCTCACACAGTATGTGTAAGAGGTTCATCTCCCACTGACTATGTATGTTCTAACCCGAACAAGTGTAAATGTGACTGATAAATGAAACTGATCTCACTAGTACCTGAATAAACATGTGAATAAATTTTTTAAAAACACCAACAAAAACCAGCATGAGTTGCATAAAAAGAACCATTTTTCAAACAGAAGATTATTTTAGCCCCAAATCACTCAGTTCCTGATAAATGCACTGTAGTACTGTCCTCCCGTTGTTCATCAATTTGCTCGAACGGGCACCAGTAACATCTCCATTGTGAGACTTGTTACTGTTTTTAGCATATCGAATACATCATGGTTAGCTTGCCAGGCTTTGCCATGTGGGTGGGATACTCTTGGTAGCTTGCCGAGCTCTCCGAGAAGGATGGAGGAATAGAACCCAGGTCAGCAGCATGCAAGGCAAACACCCTAAATCCTTGATAAACGCATCTCCAGTAATTTATGCATTGTTCTAATCTACAACAGTCCAACAAAATATGTGTAAGTTTAATGAGAAGATTCAATTATCAAAAACACATCCTGCAGTTACTGCTTACTGCAATGTTTACAGTTTACTAAGCATATGCTTCCACTGATCTCAAGTTTAAGTACAAGTTGAACGAACAACTGCACTCCAAGAAAGTTTTGAAAACCCACAAAAGTTCCATAGTAGTATTACTAAATGGTCTGGAGAACCTCAGAGTTACAAAGGCCTTCAGTACTCATCTAAGATTCAACATAGAAATCTGCTCTAAGAGATCCTCAGTCTAACCTAGGATCCTATCTTGGCTGCACTACGGCAAAAGTCTCCAAATAAATCTACCTTCCACAGTTGTGTCATTGCAATCCAACGTCTCCCAACTAGCAGAAACTTCCCAACGGGTATGTGAGATCATGCGGCTTCCTGAAAGAAACTTTTTGAAGGTGTATACTTACTAAACCCTTTTCTAGGCCCTCTTACCACCAGCATCTATGCTTCCCCGCCCCCCCCCCACACACACACACAGCTTTTTCCTCTTCCCTCTCCAGAGTCTTGTGTCTTGAAGCGCTTCTCCAATATAACCCTCATGGCTCCTGGTTCCCAACGGCCAGCTCCATCTCTAGCTAGCAGCCCTTCTGAGGGGCTTTCTTCTTTAACTTGTCTCTCCTTTCAACGCTGTATACTTCTTTTCTTCATAGGACACATGCCAACATGCAATTACTTGTATGGCTGGCTTTTCACCCTTCTTCCCTCCCAGGTGTACGAAGGCTCTCTCTATCCAGGGAACATGTGTACACATGAATCAATCCATCAGCGGGCACTGGAGTAACACCCCAACTAACTCACCTCAATTCTTCTCTTCCCGAAAAGAAATCGATTACCCGGGTTGTAACCAAATTACAGACGGAAAATAGGTCGGAGCCCCCCCCCCCGCCCATGTTTATAAAACGTTTCAGGGGGTTCGCCTTCTCTACCAAGCCCACCACCTACCCCGCTGACCCGGACATCCAAGAGAGGAGCCAATGGCAATCTCTTGCCGTGCAGTTTTGAGAAACCAACGCACTCAATCAAACGCGAGGGAGAACGGGTGGGAGGAAAACTTTTATCTCCAACACCTGCCAGATGTTCCCCACTCCTCCCAGGCAGGCGATGCATGTGGCATCGAGAAAAATTCCAAGTCTGGAAGTTAACCCAGGAGATCGTCGTCCAAAGAGGAAAGCCCCCCTCCGCTCCCCCCCGCAAAGGTACAGAGGTTCCCACCAAGGTCACCCCACACGTTCCTAAGAGTCCAGCTGGCCGAGAAAGGAGAGAGACTGTCGGCGGGTCCTCCCGACCGAGCGCTCGCCGGCTTCTAACCGCGCGTGCCCGGCGGCCCAGGCACCGCAGCGGCGGGAGGGCAGCGAGGAGCGGCCCGAGACGAGGCGAGGCGAGGGGGCGGCCGGGAGCCGGGGAGCGTTACGTGTCCCCGCCCGCCCGCTCACTGCAGCGGGGCACGAGCCGAGTCGCGGCGCTCACCTGTCCGGGGCCCAGAGGCGGGTGGTGCGGTCCCGGGACACAGACACAAAGGCCCCGGGCGGGTAGAGGCAGCACACCAGGCCCCGCACGTCCAGCTCGTGGCCCGAGAGCGAGCAGCTCAGCCGGTAGCGGGAGGCGCCGCTCGCCATAGCCCTGGAGAGTCGGGGCGCCCGGGCGCGGGCACCTCGCGAGGGGACTGCGCGGGGCGGGGGGCCGGGCAGGGCGTGCGCCGGCCCGCGGCTGGACAGGGGCCTGCAGGTGAGGGGCCGTCGCACACCGGAAGAGCCCGAGTGCCGGCGCGGAAGGGCGGCCGGGAAGGGGCGCGCCGAGCGGGCCGAGTGACACAGCAACCCTGACAGGCAACACCGGAATTCATCATCGGCCCCGGCCCGCCATGACGCACTGCGTGTGCGTCTCGACTGCGGAAGTGCGGGCGGAGCGGAGGCTCGCCGCCCTCCTGAAGCGCCGCTAGAACCCCCCCACCCCCGCTAACACAGATGCGGGGGTGTTGGGATCCCCGCCCCGCCCCCCATCTCGGGTTCTGGCGGTGCCCGAGTGTCCCCGAGCCTCGGCGGAGCTGCGGGTGGGAGGGCGGCCGCGCGCGCGGGGACTACAAGTCCCACAATGCCGCGCGCACGAGGGGCGTGAGCTGGAGGCGCGCGGAATCCCGAGATTTTTCAATCTGGTTTTGCGACGCTGGCGTGCTGAGGCTGGGGGCCCTGAGATGGCGTTGGGCTTTCGTTGGGATCAGCCCCACTCCTCGTTGCCCACCTCTCCTCTGCAGTTTCCTGGGATATTTGCACATCGCCTTTAAAAAAAAAAATTTAGTTCGACTTTCGATCTTGTGTTTTAAACGAGAAGTGGGGCAAATTGGAAGCGACCATTTGCCATTGATTCTGCTAACTGTAAACACGGGGCTTCTCAGTGTTTAAAAATATATTTAAGATCGTTTCTTACAACGGTTGGTCACACACATGACAAAATTCTGCCGACCCGCACCACCGCCATATTGTCTGAGGGCAAGAGAAGAGAAAAATTATTAGTAACTAACTTTTCGTTTGGTCAATATATTAAGCGATTGCCGACCAGGAAAAGTACCCTATTCTGCTGACCCCTCTAGACCATGTGACAAGGTAGACGGAGAGAAACACACTAAATTAATATATACATTAATATAATTATTAATGTATATATCTCATCCAAGGGAGAAATCCAGGGATGATGACTCAAATTGGGAATAGAGCTTGGGTTTCTGTAGCAGGTAAATTAGAGAAAGGACAAAAAAAGCTCAAGTCTCTTATGGCAAGGCAAATACTCGAGGAAGCGACTGGTATACAAGGGCCATTTAATAAATTTGCTATGTAATTATTCTCTGCTGCAATCTTTTGGCTGCTGTCAGGGATGAATACTCATCATCTCTGATAGTGGGAGTATGGGGAGAGGCTTTGGAAATATGTCCTGTTTGTGGACAAAGTCTTATGGGAGATTACATGCCATCTCTCAGTTTACCATTTCTAAGTGCCTTTGTATTTGGGGACAACATATTTCGGGGTGGCAAATTCACTACAAAGCAACCGAAAGGAGAACAGATGACCACTAGGAATATATTGGGGCTCAAAAGAGATGCCGACATGAAAATGTTTTACAAGTTTTGAGTACTCAGCCATAAGACAGTTTCATGTTGGATGGTACTGATTTTAGAGCTACTTGGAGGCGTAAAGAATGAAAAGATAGCAATCATGTAAATAAAAGACAGGGCTCAAGTGCTAGAAGCCCAGTGTGTGTCATGATTATGGCTACATTCATTTAAGCTAGTGAGTTGAAAATTACAGGATGCATTTATTGGAGATGGAATTTGAGATGAAGTTTCTCAATTTTGTTTCTCTCTCTCTCTCTCTCTCTCTCTCTCTCTCTCTCTCTCTCTCTCTCTCTCTCTCTCTCTCTCACACACACACACACACACACACATTTTAAGACCCTTCTGTTTTCCTCACAAATTTGGAACAAAAGAACTTTAAAGAAAACTTTCTTTAGATGTGACGTTTCCAGTGGGAGGATCAGTACAAACAGTACCAGAATCTTATTCCGATTCAGTGTTATATTGTGTACTGTCCTAACAGGAAGAAAGTGATCAGAAGTAAAAAAACTCACCTACCACAAAATACTGTCAAGCAATTGTTTTCATTGATGGGGGGCGCGGAGTGAGTTGGCAGGGTTGGGTCACACCTAGCAGTGCTCAGGATCACTCCTGGCGGTGCCAAAGATCGACTGCTTTCAAGGCGAGCATATTAACCCCTGTAAGCGCCATCAACTCCTGCATGACCCTATCAAGTCAACTCTTACTTAAAAGGATAACGATGTAGGGCCCGACCTATAGTGCAGCACGTAGGGCGCTAGCGCTTCATATGGCCGACCTATGTTAAACCCACGGCACTTCCAGTGATCCCCCAAACCCACCCTGAGTAATCCCTGAGCTCTGCCGCTAAGCGTGGCCCAAAAACCAAAAAAAGAAAAAAAGGATGACAGATGTGAAGTACTCCCACAGTTCTCTCATTCACACGCACATGCATCCACGCACGCACACACACACACACACACACACACACACACACACACACACACACACACACACACACACACACACACACACGTCTCTTTTCTGGTCAATTTCAGAAATGCGGAGAGGTAGTGGGAAAAACTCAAAGTTAGTTTCTCAAGTCTCGCGACAGCCTTTTTCCTCTCGCTTCACTTGTAGGTATCAGGAGCCGACGTGTCTCATTGGCAGATCGAGAGGAGGGGTTCCGCCCCCGCCCCGCCCCCGTTGCCAGGGTAACGATGAGGCGCGCGGCTGCGGTGGCTAGGCCCGAGGGCTTTAGAGACTGTTGGTGTGGGAGCCGGTGGCCCTTGCGCGTCTGGGAAAGAGAAATCCGCGGGCTGCTGAAGAGCGCGGCCTTCCTCCTATTGCAGCGGCCGAGGTGAGAAACCCCGGGTTCTCCCTCTCCTTCCCTTTCTGCCTTCTTCATCTTGACTCTTTCCTTGGAGATAGCGATCCTCCAAAACGAAGTGCAAACTCGAGCCCTTGTTTGTGTTGCTGACTCCAGCCTGAGCAAACGCTTTCCCGGAGACCACCTCCTTGCTGGGAGCAGAATGAGCAGAATGGGTGATCCCGGAGAGAAAAGTCACAGGCTGAGGGATTTGACTGAACGCTCTAGATTTCTCTGTTGGTCGCCGTGATTGCTAGGAGGGAAAGCAGGGCAACTGAGAAGTACTGAATCATTTGGGAACCAAAATACAGGCTTGCTTCTCAAGCCCGTGTTCTCCCTTGAACGTGTCTGTCACTAGCTTTTCTTTGTGCTTCTTTGCTTGCCTGTTTCCACTCTGGAGAAGCCTGTGTTCTCTTTCCCACACTTTCCCCTTCACTCCTCTCATGTCTTTCTACATAAGTTTCAACAAAAACTATCTGGCTTCAGAGAGAGAAACACAGATACACACACACACACACACACAGAGAGAGAGAGAGAGAGAGAGAGAGAGAGAGAGAGAGAGAGAGAGAGAGAGAGAGAGAGAGAGAGAGAGAGGTAGTTGGTAGATCTGAAACAGACTAAAAAGATTTTAGTTGGCATGGAGGAAAGATAAAAGACCTATAGCGTAGTAGTGGTATTCCTTGGCCTTAAAAAAAGAGCCCTTTTTAAGATTTGAAAAAGCAATGCTTCGAAAGTGATACTGAGGAGAGAGAGCCGTGATGCACACTTCTTAGTTGCTTAGTTGCTTTGGAATTGTGAAACTGGAAGCTAACCTACCAAAAGGACTTTATGTAGAAACAGGATTCTTTAAGACCAGAAGTAAAAAGTAGCACTGCCTCACTGCCATCTATCGTCCCGTTGTTCATTGATTTGCTTGCGCGGGCACCAGTAATGTCTCCATTGTGAGACTTGTTACTGTTTTTGGCATATCGAATATGCCACGGGGAGCTTGCCAGGCTCTGCCATGCGGGCGGGATACTCTCAATAGCTTTCTGGGCTCTCCGAGAGGGATGAAATAAAAAGTAAATAAAACAAAATAACGTTTGTTATAAGACAGACTATATAAGAGGTTAATCACGTTAATCAGGACTCAGAAAGTATAAAGACTGGGAAAGAAGAAAGATATGGAAAGTGCCAGGAGAAAAAAAGCACAGGAGATAAGTAGAGAGGCTTACATTTGAAAAAGATAATAGGAAGATTAGGGAGGCATTTTATAACAAATGATCTTATGTTTGTGTCTGCAAAGTTGTTTTTTTCTTTTTTGCTTTTTGGATCACACCTGGCAATGCACAGGGGTTACTCCTGGCTCTGCACTCAGGAGTTACTCCTGGCGGTCCTCAGGGGACCACATGGGATGCTGGGAATCGAACCCGGGTCGTCCTCATGCAAGGCAAACGCCCTACCCGCTGTGCTATTGCTCCAGCCCCGCAAAGTCATTTTTAATTGCAAGAAATTTACTTTGAGAGATGTGAGAGGCAAGGGTGGCGAAATGCCCGGTTTTATGTCTTAAATCCTCATTCTGTAACTTTGGGGGTATGTAGGGGGACACCCATGTTGGTACTCAGGACTTACTCCTGGCTCTGCATTCAGGGATCATTCCAGGCAGTGGTTCAGGGACCATATGTCATGCCCAGGATCAAACCACAATCTGCTTTGTGCAAGGCAAGTGCCCTGTATGCTGCATGATCACTCTGGCCCCTGGTCTGTCACCTTTCTACACCTGCAGAATGGCACCTGCCCCCCACATACACGTCCACGGAGGGGCAGTTCAGAGAACTGCGGTAGACTAGAGGTTTCCAACCTTTCTGCCTCTGTGGACCTGCACCTGGCTGGAAACAGGCAGTTGGCGACCACTGTTGTCAGTGAAATCTGAACTGACCGATGTGAACCAAGCAAAAGCAACCTTACTCTTGTACCTGAAATAAAGTTGGTGAACAGAGTAATGAGGAATTGCTTGAAGTGAAGAGGATATGAATAAGTTGCAGAGTATTATGTGAGTCTTGCTCTAAAGATATTAAAGGAGAAATGTGCTTTTTCTTGTTTTCAAACAGTGGTTAAAGTAAACCATGGCCAGTAATCACAAACCTCCATCGGCTCGCCCTGTTTCCCGAGGTGGAATTGGGTTGACAGGAAGGCCTCCTTCTGGGATGAGACCCCCATCGGGTAGTGTTCGAATGTCAACTGGAGTAAGTTTCCATTGCATTCTTGTAGATAGATACTGGGAATGGTTGAAGACCCTGCCTAATAAGAGTTTTCCTTTGTTGTCTCATCATTCTGTAAGTATATTACTGTGGATGTTTATTTGAAAAATGTCTAGCAGTATTAGGAGTGGTAGAATGCCTCAAAGACAGCATTTGAGAGCAGATGCCCACTTGTGCTAATACTCAAATTTATTTTAAAACTATATAATGTAAGTGGCAGAATAGAGTAGAATGGAATAAACCAGAAGCAGAATGAGACATGTGTAAGAATTTAATGGCTACGGGGACATTTCAAATTAACGAAAAAGCATGAAAAATTCATGTGTATTTAAATAATTGGTGGATGAAATATTGATCCTAGGACCAAAGGAAGACTACAGTGGGTAAACTGATTGCTTTTACCGCATGTGGCGAGCTCTGATTTGATCCCTGGCACCATATTTGGTTCCTCAGGCACCACCAGGAGTGTGATTCTTGAGCACAAAGTCAGGAATAAGCCCTGAATACTGCTCTGTGTGTGTGACCGTAGGAACAAAATCAAAAACAAAACAAAAATCTTCGTTTTACTTAACCAATACATAGAAAAATGTAGGGTTTTTTTTTTGTTTGTTTTTTGGGTTTTTTTTTTTTTGCTTTTTGGGTCACACCTGGCAATGCATAGGGGTTATTCCTGGCTCTGCACTCAGAAATCACTCCTGGTGGTGCTCAGAGGACCATATGGGATGCTGGGACTCGAATCCGGATCGGCCGCGTGCAAGGCAAATGCCCTACCCTCTATACTATTGCTCCATCCCCAGAAATGTAGTTTTTTTCCAGTTGAGACTATAATTTCTCTGCATATGATAGTAAATTTTGAAGAAATATGTTTTACAACCATAGTTTTTTTTTGTTATTTATTTATTTATTATTCTTTTATTGAATCACCATGTGGAAAGTTACAAAGCTTTCAGGTTTAAATCTCAGTTATACAATGTTCAAACACCCATCCCTTCACCAGTGCACATATTCCACCACCAAGAATCACAGTATACCTCCCCCCTGCCCCCCGCATGTGTAACTGGTAAATTGCACTTTACTTTCACTTTACTTTGATTACATTCAATATTTCAACAAAAAATTCACTATTATTGATTTGGAGTTTCTCCCCCCTAAAGTCGACCTGCTGAAAAGAAAGCATTTGATAATTTGTTTTCCATTGCTGAGAATGAAGAGATATGAGGTCAGGAGGCCGCACTAGCAGCTGCACAGTTTTGGATTTCTGTATTTTAGTATTTTAGTAACTAAGTCCAGAGAAATATCGGCCAGAAATGGAAACATTGTAAGCTTGTACCTCTTACTTATGTAAGCCATAGTTTTAAATGTTAAAAAAGCATTTATGTTTTGTGTTTCATACATTGAAAAATCAGAAGCATGTGTGACAAATTGTATAAATTAAAATTTTTCAATTTCTCTTTGCAGTCTTAACAATGGTAGAGAAACAGCATTTGTCAAGTTTACAAAAATTGAAATCTTGTTTGCCATTTAGATACCACCTGGAACAGCAAGACCGGGGTCTCGTGGTGGTCCCATAGGGACAGGAGGTGTTCTTTCTTCTCAAATCAAAGTTGCTGACCGTCCTGTAACACAACAAGGTTTGAGTGGAATGAAAACTGGAATAAAAGGTATCAATTTTAAGAAGATGTATATGTTTTACATCATTTCAGGAAAAGACACAAGTGGCATGTATCTTTCAAGGGTAGATGACATTCACATGTAAGGCCCTGGGCTTGACTCCTGGTGCCTCATGGTCCAATGCACACCACCTAGAATAGCCCTTGCCTTCCAGTACCACTGGGCTGTGGTCCCAAAGCTACTACTGAGGAAGAATTGCTGTAAGAGTTAAATTCCATTCCCTTTGCTGTTGGGATAACAAGTCATACCCAAGCTTCGCTAGGAACTAGCACATTTAATGCTTGCCAGGTGTCACTTAACAGATTGTGGCATGGGCACACTTGCTTGTAGTACTCACTGAGATTTTACTTCTTTCCTTCTGATGCCTAATACTTGTCAGGGGTCTCACTCTTTAGTTGAGATGTGCAAGGCGTGGTTGTGCTCGGTGGGGCTCACTGCAGTCCTCACATACAGGGCATCACACTTGTTGAATGTGATGCTTGCATATCTTTGTTTTTCTCTTTTGGTGTCCACACCTGGCAGTGTTCAGGGGCTACTCCCAGCTTAGTACTCTTGGAGCAACCCAGGGATCAGATCAGGCCCACTACATGCAAAGCATGCTCTCCAGTCCTTGGAGCTATGTCCCTGCCCTGCACATCTTTTTAATTGTGGGGCTCACCTGCAATATCACACCTTTGAGATGTTTCCACGTCTGGCTGTAGTGCACTGAAAATTTCTTGTGGTGGCGGCAGTCACAGACAACACAACTGCCGGTATCAGGCTTCATCAGGTGGTGACGCTGGATGTTTGAACTTGTGGACATACAGTTGAGTGCACTTAGGTGACCTATTTCTGCTTCATAATTCTGAAATGGAACTTTGGGATAATTGGAAAAATTTGAAACAACTTTAAGACTAGCTCAGGACTGAGATCAGGTTTCTAGGACTGGGAAATAGCAAGAGCCCACCTGGGCTCAACCCGCAGCCGCACCTGGTCTCTCGGGTAGTGTTGGATACAGCCTGGAGGCCCCTGGACACCAGCAGAGTGCTCTTGGTGATCCCAGCATCTCAGGCCTGGAGCAGCACTGCATGCTCAGGCCCTCGCAGTGAGTGCTGGCCTATTTAACCAAGTATTCCAGCATACCTGGCACCAGCTGGGAGACCAGGGTGGTTGGGGAGAGAATTAGATTCTAGTTTTGTGTAGAATTACTATGAAATACTTAAAAAAAAAATTCCCTATCAAGCTGATACTCTTAATGAATCACTTTGATATGAAGGTATTTGTGTATATATAAGAAGTAAGTCAGGAAACATTACCTTTTTTGGCTTGTTCTATTTCTGGATTTGGGGTCATATTGGTGGGTTACTCCTGGCTCTGCACCGGGGGAGCACTTGAAGCTGGCTCAGGTCCATGTGCAGTGCCGGGGATCCTACTGGGTCTGAGACATGCAGGGTGAACACTGACCCTCTGTACTATCTCTCAGACTCCAAGAAATGTTACCTTTTATGATAAAAATGAATATGCCATTACTTTTAAATAGGAAAATGACACCATATATAGTTCATATCTCATTATGCCTCTTAATGTGTAGAAAAGGCATAACAATTAGCAGTATACTATGTTATGATTAAAAGACTGGGTTGTAATATAATTAACAAAATGATCCCTCTCCTTCACCAGTAAGCACCAAATATTTTAAACTCCTAAGAATTGTTTTTGTTTTACCATTTTGTCAATTGAGCATGTTTGGGTCATTTATAGTCCACATATGAGTGAAGCCGTTTAGTATTTGTCTTTCACTTCCTGGCTGTACTCTTAGCATATTTATGTCAAGGTACATTCTTATTTAATGGACAACTTCATCTTCATTTATTTGGCTTTTTGGGTCACACCCAATGATACTCAGGAGTTACTCCTAGCTCTGCACTCAGGAATTACTTCTTGGCAGTGCTCTGGAGACCATTGGGGATGCTGGGGATCTAACCCTGGGCTGGCTGCGTCAAAGGCATATGCCCTACCTCCTGTACTGTCACTCTGCCCCCAGAACTTTATCTTTAATAGCTGGGTCCTATACCACAGTTTGATTCATTATTTCAGCACCTACCTTTTTCTCTGCTTTACTGACTTGAAATACCTTATTCTAGGCTTTCACTATGAATCTGTGTTTTTCCATAAGATACTAGTTTCTTATATGCATAATATAGATTTATTCTGCCCTTTTTTTCCCCAAAATAATGTCTTCAATTTTTCTTCTGTATGACTCTGCTTCAGATTTTTGTTTTGTGAATACCTTAAGATTTTTTTGCCCTCCAAAGTTCTGCAGTTCATTCAACTATCATGCCACAAAATCCCACCTACCTCTTCCAAAATATGTGAACTCCCACCTACCCTTCCCTATTCACCCAGCGAATAAGCTTATGGGTACCAACAAGCTTTCAGGTACCAACTTTCAAAAATGCAGTTGCTTGGATCAGATGCCCCTCAGAGATAAACTGATGCATATTGTATGTGATATATAGTTGATTTCTAGTTGTGCTTCTTAAATTTTTTTGTGGAGGGCGGGGCATACTCAATGATGCTTCAGGGCTACTTCGGGCTCTTCACTCAGGAATTATTCCTGGCAGTGCTTGGGGGACCATATAGGAGGCCAGGGATCGAAACCGTGTTGGCTGTGTGTAAGGCAAATACCCTACCGGCTATACTATCTCTCTATACTATCTCTCCTTGTGTTTTAAGGTGATTTTTCCCTGGCATGGCCTGTTTCTCTACTGCTGAATTATTTTATAATAAGTTTTTTATTTTCTGTCATGACAACTGAATTATCAAGGATAAGGATACTTTACTGTATAAAATTGTGAGATATTGTACTATTTTTTGTAATATAGTTTTCTATACCTTTTAAGAGACTTAAATATTTTTTATTTGTGTTACAGTACCTCTTGGTTAATTTAATGTTAAAAACTAGTTCATTTTTATAAATTCTTAATAATAGTGTGAAACATGTCAGTTATTTAAAATATATTTATCAAAATGTTGCATGTTTATTATTAAAAGTTAGAATAAAATACAGAACATGATTTCTAATTATTAATTAAAATCCATAAATTATGATTGAAAAGTTTATAGAATTTTATTTCTTTTTTGCTTTTTTGGATCACACCCAGCCATGCACAGGGGTTACTCTGTACTTAGGAATTACTCCTGGCAGTGCTTGGACCATATGGGATACTGGGAATCAAACCCAGGGTGGATGCATGCGAGGCAAACTCCCTACCCACTGTATTATTGCTCCAGTGCTAGTTTATAGAAAATTGGACATTTTAACACTATATTGGTTTCTACTTCAAAGCAGAACCAGTATCATTTAACGTAGTTTCTGTCATTATACATCAAAACCTTGCCTAAAGATTTCTGGTTGCTACCACTATGTAACATTCTCTGCTGCCATCTTTTTTTCTTACGTTCTCTGGTACCTCCAGCACCCACTTAAGAAAATGTTCTGTATCTTGTCTCAGCATCGCCTTCACAGTCAGTACTCCTTAACTTTACCTCTCCTACTTTCTAAAGTACATCATCCCTCTCAAGATTTGGTACAGTTAACCTGGAAATGATTTCTAGTTTTAATGAGATGTAAGACTAAGCATTACTTGCTTGTTTTTGATTCTTTATGTTTCTAAAAGTGTCTTACACTAATTGTGAAAGATCAGAGTCTTGCACATTGAAAGATTCACCTTCTACTGCACTCATTTGTGGAGTATAGAATAAAATAATATGAGACTGACACCCAAGGTCAGTAGATACAAGGGCCAGGTGGATTGCCCCATAGCTTGAAGCCTGCTTGATGAGCGGAGGGGAGAAGGCAGATGGAATAGAGAAGGGAATCACTAAAAAACTGATGGCTGGAGGAATTAGTCGGGTTGGGAGATGCGTGCCGAAAGTAGATAATGGACCAAACATGATGACCTCTCAGTGTAAGTGTTGCAAGCCATAATGCTCAACAGTAGAGAGAGAGTATGGGGAATATTGTCTGCCATGGAGGCAGGGGGAGGGTGGGAAAGGGAGGTATACCAGGGATGTTGGTGGTGGGGAATATGTACTGGTGGAGGGATGGGTGTTTGATCATTGTGTGATTGTAACCCAAACATGAAGGCTTGTAATGGTCTCACGGTGATTCAATAAAATGAAAAAAAAAAAAAAGATTCAACTTCTAAAGCTTCAGTTCCATTTTGATAGTTGATAGCAAATGTAACATTTTTTTTTTAATTTTAATAAATCACCATAAGATACAGTTACAGACTTACAAATTTTTGTGATTACATTTGGAGCACATGTTTAATCAAACAATGTTCGGGTACCCATCCCTCCATCAGTGCCCATTCTCCACCACCAATGTTCCCAGTGTCCTCCCACCACCCCCAAATGTAACAATTTAAATTAATTAAAATTAAGTAAAATTTAAAAATATAGCTTTTTGAGAGGTTTTGGGCTACACCTGACAATGCTCAGTTGTTGCTCCCAGCTCTGCATTCAGGAATTTCTCCTGGCAGTGCTTCAGGGGACCCTATAGTATAGTATGCCAGGGGGATCATATGGGATCCCAAGGATTGAACCTGGGTTGGCTGCATGCAAAGCAAATGCCCTACTCATTGCACTATCTCTCTGGTCCCAAAGTAAATTAAAAATTTAGTCCCCTGTAAGTACCATACCAGCAAATTTCTTGTCCTCAGCGATCCCTTGTATTGGAACAGGCTAAATAGATTATTTCTGTTGCTGCTTGAATCCTTTTGGGTAAGCCTGTTTTGGGACTCCTTACACCAGATTACATTCAAATTGACCTTTGAATCTATTATCTTAACAGCCACACCTTTTGTCTGGTACTTATGGCCTTAATTTTTATTAAGAAAATTAAATGGTCTTACTTTCTCATTATGTCATGATGGCATAATCTCATTTCCCTCTTACTGGTTCTTCTTGAGTATCACATTTGTTGCAGCATTCATAAGGAATATGAGAAAATTATGTAGAGTAATTCAGATTGTACTTTAGATTTGCTGTCTTGGTGACATTTCCAAACTGTACACTAACACCTAAAAAACAATTTTTTTAGGTCCGCAGAGACAAATTTTAGACAGATCGTACTATCTTGGTCTTCTTAGGTATGTTAAATAATTTTTTCCCCTATGCATGATCATACAGTCTTAATTATGGTAATTATTGGCAATTAGGTATCTGCAGATTTCTAGAATTATTTTATATTGTAACAGTTAATTTGGTTGTGCTACAAAATAGAAAAAATTAGGCTGAAATTTTAAAAATTTTATTTGTTTCCATATAGTTTATCTTTTTATCTAACAAGAATGCTGTTTTATACTTTTTGGTAATTAATTTGAAATTTTATTTATGTTACTAAAATGTCACCAAGTATATTTAGTAAGAAAGAAAAACATATTTACTTATTTATGATATATTTAATTCATAATTCATGCAGAATTTTACATATTTAAGTTTTGGTCATTTGTTACAAATATGACAATTTTAATTAGTTTATAGTTTTTCTTTTTTTATTCAGAAGGCTTTGTTTTTATTTTTTTTTTAATTTTTGGTCACTCCCAGCAGTGCTCAGGACTTTCTCCTGGCTCTGCAAACAGGGGTTACTCCTGACAGGGCTTGGGGGCATGCGGGGTTCCAGGAATTAAACCCAGGTTGCTTTGTGCAAGGCAAGCACCCTGCTCACTGTACTATCTCTCTGGCCCTGCATCTATTTTTCTTTTTTTTTTTCTTTTTTGGGTCACACTCGGCGATGCCCAGGGGTAAATCCTGGCTCTGCACTTAGGAATCACTCCTGGCAGTGCTGAGGAGACCATATGGGATGCTGGGAATCGAACCCAGGTTGGTCGCATACAAGGCAAACACCCTCCCCGCTGTGCTATCGCTCCAGCCCCTAGCATTTATCTTTTTTAATACTATGGAACCTATGTTAGTATATTATCATTTGGGATATGCAACTATTTTTTCTTTAATGTATCACAAGAGTGCTTCATTTCTTTCCACCATTGTCCCAAGGACTAGCGCCTCCCCTCCCCTGCCCCACCCCGTGTAAACTCAGTTTTATAGGCAGAATCTTCAATTCCAGTGACCTTAGCTCTTTGTTGTTTCCTTAGTACGTTTCTTTATATCCCATATATGAAAAAGAACATTTTCTTTTTTTTCTTTTTTTATTAGTGAATCACCATGAGGTACAGTTACAGAACATTTTACTTTATTGTGGAGCTGGTGACACCTATATACATAGAGATGAATAATGCTTAATTCCTGAAATTCCACAAAATCATAAATAAGTTGATACTCTTACATGTTTTTCAAAAATTATAATTTTTACAGGCATATAAATTTTAAAAGTTAATATAAATCTATGCTACTTTTAAATTTTACATGAGAGAAATCCTACAAATGCAAAATTTAGTAAGAGAAGAGAAGGAAATTTTAAGAGATGAAATAAGCTTCTTAAATTAATTTTTTAGTGAAATTTTACAGTTTGTTGATAACTTATTAGTTACACATTTATGAAAAGTTTGTTCTGTTTGACTATGCCCTTTTGTGGAACAGAAGTATTAATGATTTTCTTCTTTTCATTTAGAAGTAAAATAAGTGAACTTACAACAGAAATTAATAAACTTCAGAAAGAAATAGAAATGTATAATCAAGAGAATTCAGTGTATTTGTCATATGAGAAGAGGTAAGTAATTTTCAAGTTGAAATATGCATGGTTTTTTTAATTTAATTTTTTTTTATCGAATCACCATGAAAAAAGTTTCAAAGCTTTCAGGTTTGAGTCTCAGTCATACAATTATCAAACACCCATCCCTTCACCAGTGCACACGTTCCACCACCAAGAACCCCAGTATACCTCCCATCCCACCCACTCCCCGCCCATGTGGCTGATGATTTTCACTTTACTCTTTCTTTACTTTGATTACATTCAATATTTCAACAGAAAACTCACTATTATTATTTGGAATTTCCCCCCAACAATCAGACCTGCCGAAAAGGCATCATTTGATAATTTGTTTTTCATTGCTGAGAATGAAGAGCGCATGAGGTTTCGCGGTGTTCCGACTGCATGGTTTTGGATTTCTGGTATAATAGTAATTAAGTCCAGAGATATTTCTGCCAGAAGTTGCGTCACTGCAAGCTCATGCCTCCGGTTAGTGGGCTCTATAAGATGGCGCTTGCCACACCGCCGCAGAAAGGGAAGGCCAAGAGAGAAAAACCTCCCCTCCCAGGACGGCATGGGGCCGTAGCTCAGTTCACAGTCTAAGACATTTCTGCAAGAAGCCGATGGGTGCTGAAAATATTTAGTGGGCCTCTGGGATCATGGTCTTTTAGGAGCCGAAATATGCATAATTTTTATTAAGTAACATTTAATGTAATGTACCAGCAATATAATACTGGACTTGTTGTAATCTATAATGTTTTTAATGTTATCAGTTTATTTCTGGTTTTGATTGTAGAGCTGAGACTTTGGCTATTGAAATCAAAGAGTTTCAAGGACAACTGGCAGACTACAATATGGTATTTGCTCTTAAGTTTTGGAGAATTTGTATATTTTTATTGCTTTTTACCATCGTAAAGTGTATGATTTAAAAATAGCAAATAATACCTGAATATGTTTATTATAGAACATTGAGATCTTTGAAAACATAAATATTAAAGTGTTCCTTTGCTTTCCTCTTCTAGAAGTAATTTGGTTTAATAAATTGATAAGAATTTCTCCAGTTTTTAAGAAAATAAATTCATTTATAAATATTAAAAATGTTATAGATTTTCCGTTTAACAGTGTTAACAATTAAAATGTTTAAAGTAGTTGAAATATATTGGTTACTAACAATGTCATTGATTATAAAATATATTTACCTTTCAATGGAGTTTTTAAGGAAAAAATTGTTTACTTATGCAGATTACTTCCATCTGTATGTTTCATTCAAAATAAAGTATTTGCATTCAATTATGACTATGTAACATCTTAGATCTACTAGTGATATTTGTGGACTTGCTGAAATATCTAGTAGTAGATATTTGTGGATCTAGTAGTAGATATTTGTGGACTTGCTGAAAAAATAATCCCTTTGGCAGTGTTGATAAATGCTCCAATCTTGACCCCAATGAAAATTTATAGTGTCAGTGTTTTATTTCTAACTCAATAGGTACTTTTCTCTCATACCCTGTAGGCACTTTAGATAACAGTGGTATCTGAATTCAATGAAAGAAAAGTTTTTTCAACTCACTCCTATTAAAAAATTATGTTCTATAAAAATACTGAGGGATAGTAACTGAGGACACCAAAACCATATATGTTAACACTATATAAACATGTGACCTAAACTATTAACTAAAATATTTTTAAGATAGTGAAATGATGAAATTTATCGTGAAGAATAGAGTTGGAATTTCAGTGGTAAACTTAATTTATTGAATATGTTGTTATTTGAATGATGCAAACTTGCAATTTATATAATTTAATTTATATTGTTAGTTCAATAAAAATTTTAATTTAAATTTCACTGTCACTGTCATTGTCATCCCGTTGCTCATCGATTTGTTCGAGCGGGTACCAGTAACGTCTCTCATTGTGAGACTTATTGTTACTGTTTTTAGCATATCCAATGTGCCACGGGTAGCTTGCCAGGCTCTGCCATTCAGGCGCGATACTCTCGGTAGCTTGCCAGGGCTCTCTGAGAGGGGTGGAGGAATCGAACACGAGTCAGCCGCGTGAAAGGTGACTGCCCTACCGCTATGCTATTGCTCCAGCCCAATTTAAATTTAATAATCTTTTTTTTATTTTTCAGTAGAAACTTTACTTGAGGTTCTATCCAACAAAACTTGTGCATTAAATATGCTTTTGGATAGAAAAAATATACATAAATTAAAATTGTATTTAAAAAATTAGGAAAGATTCTACATTAATGGTTAAATTAGTTAGAATTTACTTACTTGACATTGTTGTACTGAACTTTATTAATCACTTTTTTAGGATCAGTTATACCCAACTGGTTTGCCCTTTTTTTCAAATTCAGACGTCACAATTTATAAAGTTTTTTTAAATCTCTAAGATGTGGACAGTAATATCTAATTCATAGGATAATTGTCAGATTAAGAATTAAGTATATCAATACATTTAATGGGCTCAGAACAATATTTGGTGCAAGATAAATATGTTACTATTGCATACATTTTCTGCATTTTAAAAATAGTAATACTAGTGTTCTGTTTATGCCTTATTTATGTTTTTTAATATTTAGTATCACTGTATCACTCTCACTGTCATTCTGTTGCTCATCAATTTGCTCGAGCGGGCACCAGTAACGTCTCTATTGTGAGACTTTTTGTTACTGTTTTTGGCATATCGAATACAGTGCGGGTTGCTTTCCAGGCTCTGCCATGTGGGCATTTGCTGCCGTACCCGCTGTGTTATATCTAGTAGCCAAAGAAATTATTTTGCATTTTCTTTTTTTGTTCGTATTTGTTTTTGGTGGTATGGGGGGGCATCACACTTGATGAAGCTCAGGGGTTACTCCTAATTCTGAGGTGCAGGAATTACTCCTGACTTTGCTCAAATTAGATGCTGGGTATCAAACTTAGATCGACCATGTGCAAGGCCAGCGCCTCACCCATTGTACTATCACGCTGGCCTTCATTTTGCTATTTCATTGGTATAAATTAAATTTATAAATTGTTAACACTGTCTCATGGAAGGAGGTGGAGAAACTTTTTTCTCTGTTTTATATAATCTCAGACAATAAACTGGCAAAACTCTTTGAGCTTTGATTTGCAGAAAGTGTATTTTGTTACTGATCTCTTTACCAATTTAAACTGTGAAATGTTGTTTGTTGAATGGCCTAATATATAGTATATGTTAATATATGTAGCGCTATTTTTTAAATTTAAGAGTCAAAAAACATATAATAATATTTATGTGACTAATCATTTGTAAGATAGTATATATACATTATTAATTTTTTAGAAAATATATAGACTTTAATAACAACGTGTTTTTAATGTTTTCATATTTAGTTGGTAGATAAACTTAATACCAATACAGAAATGGAAGAAGTAATGAATGATTACAACGTGGTAAGAAAATTTTTAAGAATTATGTATGTGAGTGTTATTCTGCAAAGCAAAGCATTTTTGTCTACTGAAAGTTTTATAAAACCTGTGGACATTAAGTATAGCTATTACTCTATAAATTATTTACTTCTTTATATACATTTTTTCACAATATATTTTTTGCTACACCCAGCTATGCTTAGGTCTTACTCCTGACTCTGCTCAGAAATCACTCCTCATGGGTTAGGGGAATATATGGGGTGCTGCAACTTGAACTTGGTCAGCTGAATGCAAGATAAGCACCTTACCCACTATACTATCTCTCCACACCCCCCCAAAATAAGTTAATTTTTGTATTTTTTATTTTAATTTTTATTTCTGTTTTTTAATTGAATCATCGTGGATTACAAAGTTATTCATGATTTGAGTTTCAGGAGTACAATATTTCAATAGCAACTCCTTCACCTGTGTTCACTTACTTCCTTCTACCAATGTCCCTGGTATCTCTCCTGTCCTCATCCTGCCTCTCTGACAGACACTTTTTTCTTTATTTTATCCTAGACTCTGTGGTTTACAATACTTTTACTGACAGGGTCTCATGCATGTCACTTGACCTCCTTTCAGCCCCTGGTCATGGTGCATAGTGACCTCTTCCCCCCATCATTATTGTAGTGGTCCCTTCCCTAACCTATCCACTGTCCTAAGTATTTCTAGGATAGTTGAGTCCCTCTTCCCCTCATTTTAATTTTTGGGCCATACCCATAAGTAATCAGTGTCTGCTCCCCACTTTGTGCTTGGAAGTTGCTTCCAGCAGTGATCAGGGACCTTGAGGTGCTAGGGATAGAAACCAGGCTCCTGCATGCAAAGATCTTTGAATTCTCTCTCTCTCTCTCTCTCTCTCTCTCTCTCTCTCTCTCTCTCTCTCTCTCTCTCTCTGTGGGACTTTGAATTGATCTTGCTCTCAGTATTTAGAAATTCTCATATAAATATCCTACTTTGTAAATTAATTTGCAGTACGTCTGGCTTAGTATTTATACAACTAGAAGTAGATCCTCAATAGATATACTTTTATACCTTTACATGATTTTTTTTTTTTTTGGCTTTTTGGGTCACAGCCTGCAGTACTCTAAGGTTACGCCTGGCTCTGCACTCGGGAATCACTCCTGGTAGTGCTCGGAGATGGGATGCCAGGGATCAAACTTGGGTCAACTGCATGCAAGGCTAATGTCCTCTGTACTGTACTACCACTCCAGCCCCAATTTTATTTATTTATTTATTTATTTATTTATTTATTTATTTTTAATCACCATGTGGAAAGTTACAAAGTTCTCAGGTTTATGTCTCAGTTACGCAATGCTCAAACACCCGTCCCTTCACCAGTGCCCATATTCCACCACCAAAGACCCCAGTATATCTCCCACCCCCCACCCCCCACCCCCACCTGCGTAACTGATAAATTTCACTTCCATTTTCTCTTTACCTTGATTACATTCCATATTTCAATACAAAACTCACTATTGTTGTTGGAGTTTCCCCCCAAAAAACAGCCCTACTGAGAAGGAAGCATTTGATAATTAGTTTTCCATTGCTGAGAATGAAGAGATATGCAGTCTCTATGCAGTCTGTATTTCAGGATTTTTGTATTTTAGTATTTTAGTAATTAAGTCCAGCGAGATTTATGTTAGAAATTGCATCATTTCCCTTCCTGGGGCAGCATGGGGCAATGGCTTAGTTCACAGTCTTGAGACATGGCTGCAAGCCCTTGCTGGGACCAAAAGTAGTCTAGCTGGCCTCTGGATCTTGGTTGATCAGCAGCAAAACGGCCACACAAAAGCGTGGTCACCCGGGTCGAATGTCGGCGGAGCACGAGCCGGTATTGGCCCCGGCCCGAGACTGCCCAAGCATCCGCTGTTTCAAGTTCATAACACATTTTTTTTTCCTCCTTCCCGAGCCACCAAGTTCATACCTGCTTAGTAGTCCTCATAATATGGCGGACGCCACACTGCTTCTCCCCGAAAGGGGAAAAAAAACGAGAAAGAAGGATATTTCCCCTCCTCGGCCGCCGTGGGGCTATGGCTTAGTTCACAGTCCGAAGACATGGCTGCAAGCCCTTGTTGGGACCAAAAGTAGTCTAGCTGGCCTCTGGATCTTCCAGCCCCAATTTTTTAAGAAAGAAAAATATGAGCCAGGCATAACACTACTTTTTATTGTCAAAAATCTATGTTCAAAGTTGTTAGACTATATGGTAGAATATAACACATATTTTTATAACTTACTAGATTCCAGTTTATTTGCACAATTAGAAAGTTTTCTGGAAGTTTAAACTCGTAAAGTGACTCTTTTTTTTTTTTAGTGTAGAAGTGCTGCTATTTTATTCAGCCATTGATTAAACTGATTGAACTGGGCATGAATTCCACATTACTCTTTTTTTGATTTATTTTTTTTTTGCTTTTTGGGTCACACCCAGCGATGCTCAGGGGTTACTCCTGGCTCTGCACTCAGGAATTGCTCCTGGCAGTGCTTGGGGGACCATATGGGATGCCGGGGATCGAACCCAGGTCGGCCGCGTGCAAGGCAAACGCCCTACCCGCTGTGCTATCGCTCCGGCCCCTTTTTTTGATTTTTTTTTAAATTGGGTGTCCGTGAGATAGACCATACAAAGTTGTCCATAATTGAGTTTCAGTCATACAATGATCCAGCACCCATCCCTCCACCAGTGTACATTTTCCACCCGCAATGTCCCCTATTTCCCCACCACCATCCCCCAACCCCTCACCCCTACCTCCAGCTTCTCTATGTGGGAGGCACTTTCCTTCTTGCTCTCTCTCTCCTTTTCCTTTTATGCATTATGGATTGCAATACAGGTGCTAAGAGCCCATGGTGTTTGTTCAGGGATTCGGTATTCTTATCAGGATGGTAAGGCTGGAGTAGCTTTTCAGTTGGCAGCTTTGGGGTGTGGATGTGACTGCCGAGGCTTCGGGACATACAGGGAGGTGGGGGAGGTAGCCCATCTCGACCCCAAGAAAGCCTGGAGATTTCAGTCACAGAACCCGCATGCCAAAATTATATCTTGGTGAGGTCCGTTCTGAGACCGTGGAGAAAGTGACTCCTTTTTAATTTGAGTTACTAAAGCATAATTAAAGTGAATTTTTTCATCATGTTAGAAATCAGAAAAATTCTCAAGTTAAAATCTTTAATACCAAGTACAAAAACCAAAAACTTCTGTTATGTTTTATTGGCTACTATATTGACTAGGTCCAGTTTTTATACTGAATTTGTGCAGGTAGAGACAACTAGCAGTACAATGGGGAAATTCTGAATAATTTATGATTAAAACTTGTGTTGAATTTAAACTCAGCTTGTTAATAATTTATTTTTACTGAATTCCCAATATATTCTTGAAATATTATTTATGTAATTTAAGGTTAGTGTGAATTATTTGATATCACCAATGAATAATGGATATTTCTGCTATAAGATTATACTGCCATAAGAAAACTTTTGTCTTCTAGCTTTTTGTTGTTAATTTTTATTAATTTAGTTGTAGTTTTTAAAGTTTATTTTTATTTTTTAATTGAATCACTGCAAGATACACAGTTACAAAGTTGTTTATGTTTGTGTTTCATGCACTATTCTTACACCCATCCATTCACCAGTATACATTTATCCCCATTCATGTCTCCAGTTTAGTTTGAAAAAGTGTTTTTACCTTTGCATGTGACATTTGGTTTATTATTATCATCTCAATTCATAATCAGAACAACCTTTAAATAAATACTTTCATTAATAGTTTTTTAATTAATTTTCATGTTAACATTTTATTCAGCTTAAAGCTCAAAATGATCGAGAAACACAAAGTATGGATGTCATATTTACTGAAAGACAAGCGTAAGTATATTACTAAGTATAATCATTTAGTAATCACATTTACTTGTGAGCTATTTTATGGCCTTTATTTTTAAAGTAATTTATGTAATTTATTTCCTTATGCATTTTCTTTTTTGAGGCAGAGTGGGACAGACCATACCTAGCAGTGCTCAGGATTTATTCCTGGCCCATGAGTGACCCTTCACGGTGTTCAAGAGACCATTTATGATGTAGGGATTTTAATTGATTCAGCTGGTTGTAAGGCAAACATCTTAACTCCAGTTCTGTCTCTCTGCATCCTATTTAAAGATCTCCAGATCTCTTTAAAGAATTTTTCCATGTGCTTTTTTAATTTTAAAAAATGGCAAACTTATAATACAAAATTTATTGTATGAATATGTACTATATTTATTTGTCATTAATGCCCAAATTCTGCATAAAGAAAATTATGTTGATTAAATAAAATATTTCTATTTATTAATTTAAAATTTAACATGTATAAGGTGTATAAGAACATTTGATGTATAGGAACATTTTATCTTTACCATTTATGGTTTTAACCTAACATTTTAACCAGTTTGATTATTAGATTTAGACTTAAGTCTAATGAAATACATATAATTAGCAAGCTACTTGCAGTTTTTTATTACAAATTATGTTAGTAAGCTGGATAGACAGTGCAAAGTTCAAGGCATTAGCATTGCATGTGGTCAATACCAGTTTGATCCCCCACACTGTGGTTGGTTCCCTGAGCACCACTGGAAATTACCTTTTTTTTTTTTTGGCTTTTTGGGTCACACCCAGCTGTGCACAGGGGTTACTCCTGGCTCTGCACTCAGGAATTGCTCCTGGCAGTGCTGGGGGACCATATGGGATGCTGGGAATCGAACCCAGGTTGGCCGCGTGCAAGGCAAACGCCCTACCCGCTGTGCTATCACTCCAGCCCCTGGAAATTACCTTTTTTTTGTCAGAACCAGGAGTAATTCCTGAGCATCTCTTGGTGTGGCTCCAAAACATAACAAGCAAAAGTTATATTAGTAAACTATAACATAGATGTCTAATTTAAGTGCAACTTTATATGCGTGTATAATATAAAAGACTCCTTAAAGTAACTTTGTCTTTAATAAAGTTGTGATAGTGATAGTGATGCCTGTTACTATCAAGTACATGTACATGTGAAATAGAGGTCTTAGTTGTTTTAGTTACTGTAAAAAAAATGCAATAAATTGAGTATCTTACAAGCAATACAAATTTATTGTTCAGGAACCTGAGTCATAGTAGTGTGGATAGGGCGCTTGCATTGCCTGCAGCCAACCCTGGCTGCATATGGTCTACAAGTATAGTCAGGAGTAATTCTTGAGTGCAGAGCCAGGAGTAACCCCTGAGCATTGCCAGATGTGACTCACCCCAGTCCACCCAAAACATTTATTATTCACAGTTCTAGAAGATGACAAGTTCAGCAATGGGGCACCAACATGATCCTATTCTATTGAAAGCACCTTTCAGTGGTTCATAATTAGTGACCTCGTTTGACTCTGACCCTTTATGATGAAAAGGACTACAGAATTCTAACATCTCTCTATCAAGATATTTTTTTAAAAAATTCTGGCTTTTTATTTTATTGTATTCATTTTATTTTATTTTGGGGTCACACCCTTTTGGCTCTGCATTCAGGAATTACTCCTGGCGATGCTTGGGGGACCATATGGGGATGCAGGGGATTGAACTCCTGTCTGCCTCATGCAAGGCAAATGCCCTACATGCTGTGCTATCACTCTGGCCCCTATCAAGATACTTTTTGACCTTCATCATTAACATACATTTGTCCCCCAAATTTATCATTATTAATGACTTAAAAAGCAAGGATAATAACCAAGTTTACTGAATTCTCTAATATCAAATATACTGCCATTTACCCCTGCATATATTGTAAATATTTGACAAATAGTATATTAAAATAGTGATAAAGGAACTGGAGTGAGAGCACAGTGGGTAAGGAACTTTCCTTGCATGTGACCAACTGTAGTTTGATTCTGACACCCTGTACGTTACCCTTCAAGCAGCAATCCCTGAATGCTAGAACCAAGAGTAAGCTCAGAGTAACAACCAGGTATGGCCCCCCAAAACAAACAAGAGTAATCAATCAATAAATAGTAAAATAATAAACATTTGAAATAGAAATATAATTTTGTGCTTATTAAAAGCAAAAGGAGTTTCTTTTCCTTTATATTATTCAATACTGTAATAAGGTACAGTTAAAAACTACAAATATTGGAGGTCTCTTCTATTTACATACAAAATTCCATATTCAGGTGATCAGCCATTATTTTGAAAATTCTCTAGTTATTGCAGTTATTGTTCCTGGCAAGCAACTGAGAGTATCGAGCCCGAACGGCAGAGCCTGGCAAGCTACCTTGCGTATTGGATATGCCAAAAACAGTAACAATAAGTTTCTCCATGAGAGACGTTACTGGTGCCTGCTCGAACAAATTGATGAGCAACCGATGACAATGACAGTGACAGCGTTCTGTTTTTAAATTATGTAGCAAATAGTTATCATTTACTGTGTAGTACCCTAAGAGGTATTCTAATAATACCCTTGAGAGCATCAAGGTGATAATAGGTCTTTGATGATCAGGATGTTTCTTACCAAAATGATCACTTTGTAAAAATTTATGAGATTTTTTTTTAATGATGTATGAACTCTTCTGCATGTATGATATATGTTAGTAAGAATGAACTTGAGGGGCTCGAGTGATAGTACAGCAGATACAGCGTTTGCCTTGCACACGGCCAACCTGGGATCTCCGGCTTTCCCTATGGTCTCCCAAACACCGCCAGGAGTAATTCCTAGGTGCAGAGCCAGGAGTAACCCCTGAGCATGGCTGGGTGTGACCCAAAAAGCAAAAAAAAAAAAAAAAAAAAAACTTTGAAAGGCTTGAGAGATTACTCAAAGGACTGGACACATGCTTTGCATGCAGGAGTCCTAGTTTTGATCCCTGGAACCACATGGTTCCATGAACATCATTAGGAGTGACCTCTAAGCACAAAACTGGGAATATTCAAATATTCCCTGAGTGCCATCAGAAGTGACTCAGACTGTCCCCAAAATGATTTTACTTGGAAAAAAATAAAAAAACTTCCCTAAATACCTAAATAAAAAGAAAATGGTAGTCCACTGAAGACCTTATAGGTTTTAGCATATTTAAGTTTAACTTATTATTTATCTATAAAGTTTTATATTCCCAGGTCTATTTCATAGATAATAGATGTGAATATTTTAGATTCATCATCCAAAAAATAAAACTCATATTACAGTTTAAGAATGTTACAGATTTTTTTTTGTTTTCTTTTGTTGTTTTGTTTTGGGATCACATCCAGTTGTTCTCAGAGCTTACTCCTGGCAGTGTTCATGGGGCCATGTACAATGTCAAGGAGCAAGCCTGATAATCTATGTACAAGGCAAGAACCTTACCCACTATACTATTTCTTCAGCTTTTGCAATATTGAAGATTTTATGTCCTTTTCATTCATTTGTAATTTTAGTACAGAGTAATTTCTAGAAAAAAATCTTAAAGTATGGTAGATTTCTCCTGAAAAAATCAGCAGTTTCAAAACTTAATTTTAGTAGTTTATAATTGAGTGTTTATAATTTAGTTTATAATTAGCTTATAATATAGTGTTTATAATTAGTTTATAATATAGCTTATAATTGTAATTTATAATTTTGTTCATTTCCTGAGGAAAAAAAAGTTATTTTTCTGAAGTTTATTTTTATATGCAACAAATGGATAGATGTCATGTGTAAAAATGACCATTATCGCCATCACATAAAGTGTACACATTCTAACAGGCTATAATTTGAAAAATATTTTAAGATGTACATTTTCACTCTCTTCGCTTTTAGTACCACTGTGTAGTGTGTTAAGACTCTGATTTACATCCCGTTATCAAAGTCCATTGATTTCTCTTCCTTCCCTCTATCCCCTGATAACCACAGCTCTGTAGTACACAAGTTTGTTTCCGTTGACTTCTGTATGTTCACTTTATTTCTATATATCTGCATTTAAGTGAGATCTTTGGATATTTTTGTTTCTCCTTCTGACTTTTCTCACTATGACACACTGCAGTCCCATCCATGTTGTCACAAAAGACAAAATTTCATTCCTTCTTCTTCTCTGTGTGTGTGTGTAACGTTTTTTAAATCCATTTCTTTGTCTTTAAGCGTTTTGACTTTCATATCCTAGCTATAGTAATAGATCTACTTTATAATTCAGCAGTTTCACTTCCTGGGTCTAACCAAAAAACATAAAAAGCACTAATATTAGTGTCTTTCTTTATAAACTGAAATTAGTTGTAACTTATTAGGGATTGTGCTTAGGCATTGTGCCTATGATTTAACTTGCTTCTACTATTCAAAAATATTCTTTGCTCTCACCAAGCATTTAAAAATTATTTTCTAATTTCATTATTTTATCATGTGAGCTTAAAAACAAGTTTTGGTGTATTTCTGTTACTCACATTGATTTCATGACATAAATCTAAAACTTATTTCTTTGCTAACTGGTAAAATTTAATATAATTAAATATATTTTACAACCAAATTCTGAGCTAACTTGAGATTCATGTCATTTTAATTAGTGAATGGTTCCTTGAATACTGCTGAAAATAATAATCTTAAGTACTGTAGCTACTATCTATCCTGCAGTGTCAGTCACTATGTCAGTGGATCTACTGGCTCAAATCTAGCACAAAGAACATAATTTAATATTTATGTCTATTGCCATTAATATAGTTTAGTATATCATGTACTAAAGTATCCATGTCTATACTGTCAGTGAATTAATAACATGATCAAGTGAATTAATACTGATGGAAATTACTTTTCTTCACATAGTTCTTGAGTATCTATATATTTATCTTCAATAAATCCATCATCATCTACCACAAATGAATTTAGTTGTTTAAATATTATTGTTTCTTCAGAGTTTGCATCTTGTATCTGTGGAAGGGAACTTGAATTTTCAGTAAAACCATCTGTGCAGGTTTCTGCTTCGTGCTCTTCTAGGCGATGATGTTGGTAACTAAGCAGAAAATTATACCACACTGGGCATTTGACAGCAATAAAAATGACGAGTGAAGTCACCAACACAGTGACTACAACACTGACAAGAAAAGCCCAGCTTTTCCCAATAGGTTCATGTTCTTAAGTTGGGGGAGGAAGGAAAAGAGAGAAAAAGATATTATTAAATTGGCAAAAAATAATGATGATTAATGTTAATGTCCTAATATTTTCAGTATTAGTTTAGAAATAATGTGCATTATAATTTCTTGAGACAATAGCTACTAAAATTCTAATAAATTAACATTTCACTGTATTGTGAGATAATGCCCTTTTTTAGAATATATGTAGCAATTGTTTCTTCATTTAGGGACATTTTGTCTTCTATCTGGAAGAATTATTACCTTATTAATGGAAACAAGACTCAAAAGTTAATTAATTTGTATAATGTCAATTGGATGACAACTAGCAGAGCCTAGTTTGAAAATCTAGTGTTTTGTAAATCTTTCATTGATATGAAGAGTTATTTTATATTATTTCTAAAAATTCAAAATGTAGAAAATGAGTTACCTCGCTTATTCAGTATCTTACCTTCAGCACTATTAATATTCAAAACTAGAACATTACCTGAATTTCTTGTTAAGTTGTTCAGAGAGCTGTTAAATGTTGAATTACTAATGGATTGAAAATTAATATATAGATCTTCAGTTGCAGATGAAGGAAATTGTGAGTGACATTCAGCTGCAAAAGGTGCTGTTTTGATACTGTAGCTCTTCAGGGTAGCTGGGTAACTGCATGTGGTGAGGTTCTCATTTTCTAATAAACCACAAAGAATAAATTAAAATTGTAAGAAATAATACTTATAATTAGCTCTTATCCTTGGTATTTTTAACATATCTTTAAACACATAAGAAAAAAATGTTTATATTGACCTAGTGCTCTAATGAGGAAAGGATGAAATAAAATTTCATCACAGAACAGAAATAACATTTCCATTATTAAATTTTTTATAAGTACAATTTAAGTGCAGTATCTGTTCATTATTTAGTTTGCATGAGTTAGTGATTAAAATTGCTTAGAATATTTGGATCTTACAAAGCATGATTTGCAGTTAACACAGTAGAGCATTTTTTTATCTACTACTTTCTGCCCAAATATTCTAAGACTAAATGTTTAAAGAAATATAATTAGTCTCATGTATTAAAACAACAAACTTTATCTCAGATATTTCAAGCATTAAAATTTCTTGGGGAGCCGGAGTGATAGTACAGAGGGTAGGGCTTTTGCCTTGCACTCGGCCAATCCGGGTTCAATCCCCAGCATCCCATATGGTCCCCGAGCACCGCCTGGAGTGGTTTCTGAGTGCAGAGCCAGGAGTAACCCCTGAGCATCGCTGGGTGTGACCCCCCAAAGATAAATAGATACTAAAAAAATGGGGTGGGGCTGGAGCGATAGCACATCGGGTAGGGCTTTTACCTTGCACGCAGCCGACCTGCGTTGGATTCCCAGCATCCCATATGGTCCCCTGAGACTGCCAGGAGTAATTCCTGACTACAGACCCAGGAGTAACCCCTGAGCATCACCAGGTGTGACCCAAAAACCAAAAAAAAAAAATTTCTTGGGTTTTTTTCTTGTCAGGAGGAGGACATCTGTCTATTCAAAAACTGTTCCTTCCTGTTTTATTAAACAGGAATTATTCTTATTTATCTTTAAACACAAATGAAACAAAAATGAAACTTCTGGAGTGGAATAGTGAATAGTCAGTCATTTTGATTTGAATTAAGGTATGATTGCTTACCTACCTAGTGTCACATGTGATGTGTTCAACCAATTGAGCAAATTCAATAGGCTGCAAGAGCAATTCCATGGATTTCCATCTAAAGTTATTGATTCCAGATGAAACAGTTGTGGTAAATCAAAATAGCTTATCAAATTGCTTTGGAGATTTAGTAGTGTCAGGCTTTGTAATGGTACAAATACATCAGGATTCAGTTGTAATATTTTGTTTTGACAGAGATGTAACTGTTGTAGTTTAATTAAGCCTGCAAAGGCCTCCTGTTGTATTACATGGATGGAGTTACTACAGACATTTAAAATTTCTAGATTGGACTGGTTACCAAAACTATTATTTTGTAAGATAGAGACTCTATTCTTAATCAAATAGAGTTCAGTAAGTAAAAGGTATGTCTGTAGAATCCTTATGTCTGTAATGTTCAGAGTAATTTGGTTGTAACTGAGATCCAATATTTTAACGTTTTTATCAACATCTGCTGGAATCAAAGAATAATTCTTTTTAGTAAAGTTATATTTGAAGTCCTAAAAAAGAAAAATATATTAGAAATGCATTAATTGGCAAAATTATGTACAGAATTTCCTAAAACCTTATACCCAGACACTTAAACATTGTAGAATAGAATTTTATGAAACGACTACTAATTTTATAATGCGGTAGCATAAAAAATGGTAAACCAATACTTTTGCCTAATCATTTTTGTTTTGAGGCCACACTCAGTGATGCTTAGGGGTTACTCCTGGCTCTGACTTTGGAGTCATTCCTATTAGTGCTTGGGGAGCCATATGGGATGCCAGGGATTGAACCTGGGTTAGTGCTTGCAAGGCAAGCACCCTGCCCACAGTAATACCTATCCAGCTCCAACTTTTGCTTAATATTAAGGAAATTTTGATACATACAACTGAAAGAAAAGATGGTACTTTCTCCTGCTGTTATCTTCCAATTGTTAATACATAAAGATTACAGAAAGAATTCTCATATATGTAGAAATATATGATAAATACTACTTTAACTTAGTATTCCAATATGGAAATGATGTTTTTGTGAGAAAATTTCTTTGGGACATGTAATTTTTTAAAAATTAGAGGGGGGCTGGAACGATAGTACAGCAGGTAGGGCATTTGCCTTGCATTTGGCCAACCTGGGTTCAATTCCCAGTATCCCATATGGTCCCCCGAGCACTGCCAGGAATAATTCCTGAGTGCAAAGCCAGGAGTAACTCCTGTGCATTGTCAGGTGTGACCCAAAAAGCAAAAAAATAAAAATAAAACTTAGAGGTGCCCAAACTAATCTTAGAGACTAATCTAAATTAAAAAATAATACCCAACTGTGGGGTTAACAGTTCAAAATTTATGCTTAAGAGAAATATTTGTCATGAAATAGATACTAAACCAAACAACATGATAAATTGCATTCCATATGTGGGTATAGATCCAGAACAACTGTTTTTATTTTGACTGTATTTACAGGCAAATGCCCACCTTCCCAAAATAATAATAGTGATACTGCTATTCCCTGATGAATGTATGATTTTTAAAGAAGATTCCTACATTTAATATCTGGTTTTTATATCTTACAATTTATTTCTTATTTTATAATGAAAATTTATAGGTTTCTCCTTTAGCTTTTCAAGAACTCAGTTTTAAAAAGGAAAACTTTTTTTTGAATCAAATTAGAATCTGGTTCTGAAGTCACATATTTATACATAAAGTATACCTTTAAAATTATTTCCATTATCTATATTCTAAAAACTTACTATTTTAGAGGTCTGACTTTCTTCTGACAATGATAGCATTGAGAAGAGGGGCCAAAGCAAGGTGCCCATCATCTTCATATTGCAAACCTGAAAGAAAAGTAATTTTCATCTTAGTAAGAGGCCAGGACTTTAGAGATTACTGAAAATAAGTTGATCTTTTTCTCCTTTTAAATCAGTTTTTCATGTTTAAAATATTTGGAAATTGGAAACTATAAAGTAGTGAGTGAATTTTTTTAAATAACTATTGCAAAATAAATAGTTTTTAATTGTCGTTAGGTAACTTATACTCCCAAGCATTATTGTCTCCCAAGCATTGTTTCAGGGGAGCCACTCCCAATTGTTTGAGTCTGTTGGTTTAGTGCTCAGTCCCACTGTGCTGGGGACCTCCAGGACTACATGTGACCTGTCTAGGGACCATATGGTGCCAAGGCTTCTGCTCTCTTGAGCCCTTTATTATCTCTTGAGTCCCAGTATCCACTCATTTGGAATTTTCAATTGGGAGCCAGTTTACCTGGAATGGCATCAATTCATATTTTTATGACTGTGTACTTCATACTATAGTAGCAGTAAATAGATTTACAATAAATTCAAATATGTGAAAAATAAACAAGTTTAATTTATAGTTTAAAAAAAAGTTTTTCCCTTAAAATACATGAAATATGAAACAAGTACAAGTCCCTTGACCTTTTCCCCACTTATGTCCATTCACCTTCCAATCTTAACTAACTAGAAAGCTTCCTTGGAGAATGAAAGTATTTGGGGTGTGTTATTTTTAACTCTATTGAAAGAAACAATTGATGTGGTTTTACATATAAAATTTTCAGTATTTGTCCTCAAAAGAAAGTTAACAAGAATGTATAATTATGCACAATACAGTACAATATGTCCTTGTATTGTTGCTTCTCAATTTTTCAGTTTTAGGTGTTTTCAATTACTGCTATTCCTTGACATAACTGTGGGAAGCAAGAGTTTTTTTTTTTTTTCAGTTTAATTTAGTTTTCTTGTTTGTTTGTTTTGTGGGGAATTGAGAGGCACCTGAACACACAAAGTCCTGTGTGTTCAGGGCTTTGTCCTGGCTCTATGCTCAGGGATCACTACCGGTAGCGTTTAGGAGACCATTTGTGGTGTTCAGGATTGAACCGAGGTTGACCACATGAATGGCAAGTGCCTTACCCTATACAATTGCTCTGCAAAGTTTTCAACCTTTTTTATTTCTTTTGGGTCACATCCAGTGATGCACAGGAGTTACTACTGGCTCATACATTCAGGAATTACTCCTGGCCGTGCTGGGGGACCATATGGGATACTGGGAATCGAACTAGGTCGGCCGCATGCAAGGCAAACACCCCACCCGCTGTGCTATCACTCCAGCTCCTCAACCTTTTAAAAGCAAACTCCCGTCTTCAACTCCATCACATCCTGTCTCTTTATTTCCACTGTGTTTTTTTCTGGGAAATAATTTCAGTTTTATCTTTGAATTGTTTTAGTAAAGTTGTCTTTCTTCTGTCAGTTTTTAAACTCAATGATCTCTCTTTGACACTATTTTTTTAATAGTATCCCATGCCCCAAATGTATTACCTTTTATTATTTCTGTATGTTTCATTTTTCCTTGATTAACCTCTCTGTTATCAAATTATGCTTTTTTGTTTGTTTATTTGTTTGCGTGTTTTGGGTCACACCTGGCAGTGCTCAGGGCCTTCTTCTGACTTGGGGTAACTCCTAGTGGGGCTTGAGGATCATATGGAGTGCAGGGGATTGAACCTGGGTCAGCTGCGTGCAAGGCAAGTGCTCTATTCTCTGTACTATCTCTCCAGCTCATCAGATTAAGTTTTTTCAATTTATTTTGGTGATAGTCTATATTAGCAGCTTTCTTCTGTTAATATATGGGCTGGACATATGAGTGGAAAACTAAAAGACAGATTGGAAATTATTCTCTCTCCTCTCCCTTGCCCCTCTCTCTCCCACCCCGCCCCCCAGCATTGGGTGTTGGGGTTGGGCCACACTTTGATGCTCAGGGTATATTCCTGGCTCTGCACTCAGGAATGACTCCTGGTGATGCTCAGGGGACCATAGTGGTGCTAGGGATTCAAACCAGGCTGACAGCCATCACAACCACACGCAAAGCCAAGTGCCTTAACTTCTATACTATCTTAAACCCTGAATATGATGCATTTCGTAGGTCTATCAATCTAGACATTTCTCTAGATTGAGCTTGTCAAGGACTGCTTAGGGAATCGCTAACTGTGAGCTCAACTGCCAGTGCCACACGGTCTCCCAATTATTGGCCAGCATAGACAGCCCACAAGCACCGCCAGGTGTGGCCCAGTCCTCCTCCCCAGGAAAAAAAGTTAATGAGAACATCAACATGCTCTCTTTCATCAGAAACTGCCATTTACTTGACTGATCTGTTCTTGTTAAATAGTTATATTCTATATATATAATCATTTTCATAGTGGTCTTATTCTCTATTTTTGTTTTCTTAAAGTCAACGTTAGAAATTATGCTGTAGAGGTGCTTTCTGAAACAAATTCATTTTTATGGATAAATACTACTATTTTCTTAGTGTCTTCTTAAAAGTTAACCCTTTGAGCTTTATTTCTTTTCTCAATTTTACTATCGATACATGGTTTACAATATAGTTAATGATAGTTTCGTGCATAACATATTCCCACACCACACCCCCCACCAGAGCGTCCACTTCCCTCCACCATTGTCCCAGCTTTCCTTTTACCCTGTAACGGTGACCTATTCTCCTTCCCCTCTCTTCCCCTATGGTAAGCTTTCTTACTGAAGACCAGTTCCCAGCTGATCTTGCCTTTTGAGTATAGGTTATACCCCTACTTTGTTTCTTTGTATTCCACTTATGAGTGAAATTATTCTTTGTCCTCTTTCTGTCTAACTTCACTTAACATGATAGTCTTTTGAGTCTTTTAGAACATTTGTTACAATTAGTTAGCCACATATATTTGAGTGTGCATGTGTCTGTTTATGTGTGTGTATGTGTGTGGGAGGTAATAAAGCTTTACATAAAGCAAATGGTAGATATTGAAAAATAAATAATATTCCTCAGAGTGCAGTTTTAAATACAAGTTACTTAGGAGCTTTTGGTTATTTTTGTATATGACTTATATACTTGAGGAAAAATATGCTGCAATTATTTTGTATTTACTAAATAAGGTGGATATATGGTTTTGTCGTTATTTCACTAGGGGCCACTCCTGCTGGTTCTGTCTTTCCAGACTGTATGGTAGGGCCTTTCACGTGGCCGACCCGTGTTCAATTCCTCCGCCCTTTTCGGAGAGCCCAGCAAGTTACTGAGAGTATCTCGCCCACACGGCAGAGCCTGGCAAGCTACCCGTGGCATATTGGATATGCCAAAAACAGTAACAATAAGTCTCACAATGAGAGACGTTACTGGTGCCCGCTCGAGCAAATCAGTGAGCAACGGGATGACAGTGACAGTGATGGTTGAACCGTTAGGATCCAAGGAAACAGTATACTTGGACCCTGAAGTGCTGGGAACTACCCAGACTACTCAATAGGGCTCCAACCAGAAATGGTCTGGAGAAATCATGATATCGGGAGCAAACCAGCGTTCACACACATGCACCTTTGGACCTTGTATTGTCTCTCTGGTATCAGTTATATTTTGAAGAATTTATTCCATCAGAGAAAGTAAAAAGCTATTCAGAATAACCATTATTCATTTCAAGTTGCTAGATCTGTTGCTTTAGGCAATGAGGAATTTATTATTTCAGTTCTTGTCTAGTCGACTTCTTTATTATGTTCAATTCGTTGAGCTCTTTGTGCTTTATCTCTCTTCCACATATTTTCCTTTCTTAGTTAAATCAGATTTGTTAGGAATAGTCATTGTTCTTTCTGAACTTTATACAGCTTGGGCATAGATTTTTAGAGTCAGAGATGAGTTCAAACTATCATTTATTTCACACCATTGCCTGCAAAAGGGAAATCATGTATTAAAGGTACTTTACCTGTGTTTGATGATCATAGAATAAGTGTGTAGCTTCTTCAATTATTTGATTTGGTATTTTTAGTAATATATTAACCTCTGTTAAGATTTAAATGTGGGTACAATACAGTGGTGAGGGAGAATTGGAATTCTTTTAGAAATAGGACTTATGAGAGGAAACAGAGACTACAAAGAAAATTAACTAAACTTTTAAGAGTTGGTATAGAATAGAAGCAGCTGAAGAAGGAAAGGCGGGTCCATATGAAAAGGATACGGAGAGTCATCCTATATTATCTTTATCACTGACTGTCTAGTGTGCTAAAAGAAATAAGTTTTTAGGGGCCAGAGCAATAGTACAGCAGGCAGGACGTTTACTTAGCAAGCAGCCAACCAGGGTTCAATCCCCGACATCCCATATGGTCCCCTAACTATCACCAGGAGTAATTCCTGAGTGCAGAGCCAGGAATAACCCATGAGTATTACTGGGTGTGACCCAAAAAGAAAAAAAAATTCTTTATCCTTTCTATTGGATAAGTATTAAAGTTAAAAACTATATATAATACTTAAGACAGATTCTGTACAATAAAATATTCAGCATATCTTAAAGCACTTATTAGGTCCACAGTTATGAAGTACTTTGATTGACCCGCATGTCTAAGGGACTTTGTTTATATGTGGTTTTGAGAAAGAAGTATTCAGAAATGGAGTGAATATTGATTATTTCTGCACTGAATAGAAAAATCCCTAAACAGAAACACTGCTAGCTTTACTGATTATCTTAAGAAAATCAGTTTGGCAGAATAGCAAGCCTCTAGTTTATGTAGAAATAATCTCTGAATCAATTTACTATTTTAAAAGTTGGGTTTTAAAAAATGTTTTATTCCTTTCTAACTTTCTGTTTTTAATATTTTAAAATATTTGGCTCTGATTTTTTAAATTATTTTGCATCATTCAGTGTTATCTTAAATAACCTAGGACCTACTATTATTTCATCATGGTAATAAAGTTTTACATAAAACAAATGATAGATATTGAAAATGAAACAATATTCCTCAGAGTACAGTTCTAAATGCAAGTCACTTAGGAATTTTTGGTTATTTTCTTTATATAAGTTATATACTTAAGATAAAATATGCTGTTTCTTATGATGATTCAGTTAAAAAGATAAAAAATAAATCACAAAAAAATTAAAAATTAAAAAGTGGAAAAAATTTTAAATTAAAAAAATATGCTGAAATTATTTGGGATTTGCTAAATAAGGTGGATATATGGTTTTGTCACAATTTGAGATATGTCAAAATTCAGTGTATTTGAAATATGAGATTAGTAATTCACAGCAATTTCACTTCGTTAATCATTTAAAAAAAATTTTTTTTTCCTTTTTGGGTTATACCCGGCAATGCTCAGGGGTTACTCCTGCTCTGAACTCAGAAACTAATTCTGGCGGTGTTCAGGGGACCATATGGGTTGGCGGGAATCGAACCCAGGTGGGCTGCGTGCAAGGCAAATACTTAACCTGCTGTACTATCACTCTGGCCCCGGTTATTAATCATTGTATAGACTTTTTTCAAATATATATTATTCAAAAACTATAATGTAAAAATATTATAATTAAGGAGAATAGTTCCCACCCACTTTCAATAATTATCAGCTGATAGGCAGGTTTTTTTTTTATCTTATAAGTGTGTTCTTAAGTTAATTTCCCTTAAAATGGGATTGGTCATTAATATTTTTATAAAAATGAAAAAAATCTTATGGTTTGACTATATAAAACTTTAAGCTTTCAAAAGGAAAACAATTATTTTGCATTATAATTTAGCTTTATTTGAAAAAACATGCTTTAGTATGGCCTAAGTTATTATGTCTAAGGTGAGTCATGTGGCAATATAATATTTTCTTCTCTCTCATCACTAAAGAAAAATGCAATCATATAGACTTAACAAACTATACTACAATTTTTGTTTGATTTTTAGACAATCACAACTACCACCACCAAACCTTTAAAAATAAAGAATCTTACCTTTTACCTTTTGCTTTTGTCTTAAAGAGGGATATGCTAGGGAATCTATCCTGTTTCTTCTACACCATTAAAAAAAAAAAGTGTGTCATATGATTGCATTTCACTTTGTTTTAACCTTTGTACCCTGTGAACAAGTGATTAAAAAAAAGTGCTCTAAACTTCCTTAGCAAAAGATTGACTAGAAGAATAACTTCTTAAAGTCATCTTTGACTTTTTTCAGTGTAACAAGCCAGGTGGTTGATATTACCTTGTGTTTCTTATTCATGAAAGCCAAAATTAATTAATGTCATTTTGTGAATTAACGTATATTATATTTAAAAATCATGCTTTGAAAGAGATATTGCTGAAATGATTTGAAAATTAACCTGAACAATATTTTTTGTTCAGAAAGACTCAGGTTGAAAAGATACCACTTTTACATTCCAGAGTTTCAGCTTTGTTTACTTATTTTTATGATACCATCATTTGATGGTTTTACTGCTAAGTTATAATAGGAGCAAAGTGCTCAAAGCATCAAAAGAACTGACACTTAGCCATTTATTTTGTGGCTTAAAGAAAAATCAGTTACCGTCCTTGTAGTGTAACTTCTCTTCTATAAATTGGAATACAGTACTCCATTCGTACCCATTTAACTGCAGTAGACACATTAAGTCAAAATGTGGCTTCAAATCATTGTTTGGACTGACTGATTGTGAAGTTCAAAATGAGTTTCAAAAGATTTCTCTGGGACTCAGGATCTTTAATCTATAAAACAGAGATTGGAATGGATTCCCCCCCCTGCTTATTATAAACTATTTATTCATGGTAGCATTAGCAGAAATATTTACTATTCAGGATTAAATTTTAGAGCGAAGACATCACTCTCTAACACAGTGGGTCAATGTAATAGAAATTTCAGGCTGATTATTTCATTTATTTAATAACGTATGCAGGGAAATAGCTTAGTGTAGATTTATTCTAGTAGTAGAGTATGGGTGTGAAAAATTTGGGAGATACATAATATATATGCATGGGTAGGCTGTGGTTAGTAATTATGGAAACAGTTTCTATGTGTAAGAAAGTAAATTGCACTATATTAATTATGAAAGTCAAAAATTTGTGACTGAGAACTTTATTTTTGTGCAAGATTCTTATATGTAAATTTTGAGATACTTACATGATAGCATCTTGTCTATTTATTTATTTTGGAGGGGTTTTATTTGGGGGCCACATCAAGCGATGTTCATGGGTTACTTCTGCCTCTGCAGTCAGGAACTACTCCTAGTAGTGTTCGATGGTTTGTATTGGATGCTGGGGATTGAACCCCAGTTGACTGCATGAAAGGCAAGTGCCCTACCTGCTGTACTATTGCTTTGGCCCCTTTTCTATTTTTATTCAGATTTTTTTCTCCTCGGTATTGATAATTGACCTTACATAGGTTATAAGAGGGATTCTTGTGATTATATGATAAAGATAAGTCATAAATATTATATTGTTATTATTTCTCATCAAGTTTATTTCAACTGCTATTACTACTCTTACTTTTATAAGATTATATACATAATGTTCTTTTTTATTTTGGGGATACCACATCTGATGCTGGTCGGGGGCTACTCCTGATTCGGTGCTTAGAGATCATTCCTGATAGTACTCAGGGGACCATGCATGTCACATATATAACACAAGCTTCCTGCGTACAAAACATTGCTCAGCTTGTTGATTTCTCTCTGGCTTTTTAATGTTGTTATTTATATTCTTATGGAAATTATCTATTTTATGGCATTTTTAATGAAAAGTAAGTTTTATATTTGATAATATGTGGAATATCAATTTAATGTGTTGACATTGGCACTGAAATCTGTGTTAATTAAATAAACCACATCTAAGTGTGAGCCACTGATTTTACATGTGTTATCAGCATTTTAAATCTATAAAACAGAGGTTGAGGAAGACATATTACTTTAAAGTTACGATTTTTTGGTGGTGGGAATGGTCTTGAAAAAAATAATAATAAAGTTACGATTTTTTTTCTTTTGCATTCACCAGGGATCCTCTTTTAGTTGTTCTGTGTTTTGTTTCATTCTGTTTTCTGTGCCACTCCTGGCCATGCTCAGGGCTTACTCCCAGTTCTGTACTCAGAAATTACTCCAGGTGGTGCTCAGGGTGCTTTATGTGGTATCAGGGATCAAAGCAGAGTCAGACACATGTAAGCTAAGAGTCTTACCACCATATTCTCTCCAGTCCCAGACCTACCTAGGGATCTTAAGCTCTGCCACTGAACTAGATATTGGACAGATTGTTTTTAATTAAATTTCACTTTAGTTCCACTGACTCCATAGTTATGTGTTACTTTATATGATTTACAAACTAAACATTTTATGTAAGATTTCATTTAGGTTAAATAATTCTGTATCTTAAAGATGTTTATAAACCACTGTAAAATCATATTTGTCATGAGTGTGATAACAAAAAGTACAAAGATATATAATGTATGTTAAATTCTAAGGATTTTCCTGACAGTACTTGTGTTTTCCTAGAAGAATGTGAATAAGCAAACTTAAGGATTTGGAGGCTGAAAAGAGAAACACATAAAATAAGTTTGTGCTGAGGGTCCCAAAATTTTTACGGGCCAAATGGGATGTTTTTGTAGAACTATAAGAACTTTCCCATAAGAAAAAACAGCCTGTGGTTAAATAGCTTTCAGTATGCTATTAATTAATTATTATTATTGTCACCTTAGCATTGCACTACACTGTCTGTAGCACTGTCATCCTGTTGTTCATCAATTTGCTTGAGCGGGCACCAGTAACGTCTCCATTATGAGACTTGTGACTGTTTTTGGCATAGTGAATATGCCACAGGTCGCTTGCCAGGCTCTGCCATTTGGGCTGGATACTCTCGGTAGCTTGCTGGGCTCTCCGAGAAGGACGGAGGAATCGAAACTGGGTCGGCTGTGTGCAAGGCAAACACCCTACCCACTGTGCTATCACTCCAGCCACCTTAGTAAAATTAAATTTTCATTCACTGTAATAAGAGGAATATTGCATACTTTGGATTTCAGGAAAGAAAAACAAATTAGAGGTGTTGAAGAAGAAATTGAACAAGAAAAGCAAGCCGCAGATGGCATTATAAAGAATATGCCACCCGAACAGCAAGTGAAATACATGGAAATGAAAGCCACAAATGAGAAATTATTGCAGGTAACACAGTACAATACTCTCATAAAAACAGTTTTGTTATTAAGAAGTGAGGTCTGAAGGCAAGCAGTATCCGCACCCCTAAAAGCATGAATAAACCTGATCAAATCATCCTTTTACTTTCTTTACATCACGGGCAGGGTTGGGGGAGGCCTCCCAACTCGTGCTCAGGAAGTTCCTCACGGGACTTTAGGCCAGTTGGGCAATTTAGTGCAAGGACGGGAGGATGTGTCACTGCTCAGCTCAGTGCTGCCCAGGCAAGAATTCCACAGGTCACACAGCAGAGTTCAGGAACCTCCGATGCTCCACCTCGTAGCGCTCGGGGTAGCAAACCAGAGCTGACCACGTGCATGGCAAATGGTCTGAAGCCCCTCAAAATCTTCGTGTTAAGAAGGTCCATAAATGATCACGTGAACATATAAATTTTGGAATCTCTGATCTAGAAATCTTCATTTTCTTTTTATTGTTGTTGTTCATTCCTCTCCCCTCCCCCATTTTATTTTTGTCATGGTGTCTGGAGATCACCCACCCTTGATTGCTGTGTTCACATGCTTTTGGCTGTAGTGCTTGACTGGGGTTGCCAACTTGCTCGTGGTACTTAAACACTTAGTTTTACTGCTTACCAGGGGTCACATGCTTTAGTAGCTGCATTTACACACACTTGGTTATGATATAATAGTAATCAGACACTCTCGTGTCCAAATGTCCCTTAACCAAATAGTGAAAGGGAATTAATTCTCAGATATGCCAATAATACTTGTAGTTTTGGTTTCTTGGGTATTGTCTCTTTGACAACTTAATGTAAATTTTAATTTTAGACAAGATGAAATGGCTCATTTTTTAAAAAAGTATAGAACATATCAAAGTATTAACAAAATATGGTCTTTCTTACAGTTGGGCTTCAAATGAGTAATTAAATTAAGGGTCTTATCCCTAGCAGTGAACCATGTAAATTGACTTATCTTTTGGCTCTAAAAGAACCTAGACAAATTATATAAAAACATGGTAACATTTTTTTAAGTTAAAAATCATAATTTTAAATGACTTTAATTTGAAGATCTATAATATTTAGTGTTCTTAGAAAACAGCACTGTGAAAAGATCTGACTAATTTTGATAAGTCATTATGTGTTTGTGTGTGTGTGTGTATGTGTTTGTGTTTGTGTGTGTGTGTGTGTGTGTGAGAGTGGGGGTGGAGTGGAATCTAACCCAGGATCTCATACATGCAAGGCATGTGCTGTGCTTTTGAGCCACATCCTTAAATATTTTTTTTTTTTGGTGGAGGGGCAACTCCAGCCATGTTCAGGGCTTACTCCTGGTTCAGCACTCAGGAATTACTCCTGGTGGTGCTCCGGAGACCATCTGGGATGCCTGGTATTGAACTCAGATTGGCCATGTGCAAGGCCAGTGCCCTATCTCCTGTACTAGCAATCAGGCCCCACATATCCTAAAACTCTTATAATGTATTTTAAAATTTCAATTTTTTTGTTTTCAGACCACACCTGTCTTGTGTTTAGGGATCACTGCTGGTGGTGCTTGGGGGATCATATGTGATACTGGGTATTGATTATCCAAAGTCTGTGGGGTACAAGCCATGTGCTTTACAAACTCACCCACCCCCAACTCATCCCATCTCCTTGGCTCTCGTAGTGACTTTCATTTATCTTTTATTTTCTTTTTCTTTTTTTTTATGGTGTATTTTAATGGCCATATTATGGCAGGGCTTTTAGGAATAACAAAAGAAATTAGGGGGAAAATAATGTTTGTAAATGCTACTTAAATTACAAGTATGACTTGAAGATGTTTGTAAGATTTATTTTGCCACATTTATTTTTGAAATTTTAATAAGCAGAGAAACATTATTGTAACTTGAAATTTTTTGCTTTTTCCTTTTTTAGGAATTGGACACACTTCAGCAACAACTAGATTCACTAAATATGAAGAAAGAGAGCATGGAAACTGTAAGTATAAAAGCAAACATGAGGGGCTGGAGAGATAGCACAGCGGGTAGGGCGTTTGCCTTGCACGCGGCCAACCCGGGTTCAAATCCCAGCATCCCATATGGTCCCCTGAGCACCGCCAGGAGTGATTCCTGAGTGCAGAGCCAGGAGTAACCCCTGTGCATCGCCAGGTGTGACCCAAAAAGCAAAAAAAAAAAAAAAAAAAAAAAAAAAAAAGCAAACATGATGTTCTCTTGTCCGATCACAAAAGATGATTTATCTATAAATATGAATGGAAATTATCAGTTTATTTATTTAGAGGTTATAAATAATTATATACTGAATTTTCCCCACTTAGAACTAGAAATATCCTATTTTGGTGAGAAATTAGGTTCAGTTATTGAGTACAAATCATAACATACAACCTAATGGTAGATTTATTTTCTTTCAGTCTAAATGTTTATTTTTATTTTAGTTCACTCTTTTGATTTCTTTTGATTTCTTTTTATGCCTCATCTGAATGAAATCATTGATATTTATCTTCCCCATTTCAACTTACTCCACTAAGTTTCTCCAGATGGGGAAAAAACGTAAGCATAAACTTATAAAGAAAGAGAAAGACTTTAAACCGCAAAAGCTATAAGATGGAAGATCTTAAACCATAAAATACATTATAAAATTGCAGGCAATAGTAGGTTCCATGGTATTTGTTTCTGTGATGTCTTTGGAGACTCAACTTCAAAGAAGACCAAAAGCAAAAAGAAATGGAACACCAAGCTAAAAAACTTATGGATCGATCACAAAAATAAGTCATTAAGACAAAAAGACATTGTATTAAAGAGGGAACAAGTCTACAAGTTGTTCACTCATGTCATCCTGAATAGAATAGGCAGAACACTAGGCGAAGGACAACCATGCGAGCAAGCCAGGTTCCGAAGGGGATTCAACACTATAGACCATATCTACACAGTGACCAAACTCACTGAAGTTTCACGAGAGTTCAAGATGCCGCTCTGTCTAACGTTCATGGACTTAAAGAAGGCCTTTGATTGTGTTGAGACTGAGGCGGTCATCGAAGCCCTGGCCAAACAGGGCATTCAAACTCAGTATATCAAAATCCTGCTTGAGCTGTATTGTGGATTCACCACCAGGATCTCACCATTCTACAAGGAAGTGATCATTGATGTAAAGAGAGGGGTGTGGCCGGGTGATATCATTTCACCAAAACTCTTCAGTGCCACCCTCGAGAACATCATGCGATGACTGGAATGGGAAGGAATGGGAGTGAAGATAGACGGTCGGCAATTACACCACCTCCACTTCGCTGATGACATCGTTCTCATAACACCAAACATTGGCCAAGTGGCACAAATGCTGGCCTACTTCGACCACGAGTGTGGAAAGGTCGAATTGCAGCTGAATCTCAAGAAGACGATGTTCATGAAAAATGAACTGGTCCCTGAAGCTCCATTTGCTCTCAGTGGAACGAACATCTCCGAATGCAGCAGCTATGTGTACCTGGGTTGAGAAATCAGCATGAGAAATGACTTGGTGCCAGAACTGCGCAGGAGGAAGAGAGCAGCGTGGAATGCCTTCAAGAGCGTCGAAGAAGTGGTTAAGAGAACGAAGAACCTCCGACTCCAGGCACATCTTTTTGATTCCACCATTCTTCCTGCACTAACATGCCTCAGAGATCTGGGCCCTACGCAAACAGGATGAGAAGGCTATTAGGGTATCCCAAAGAGGAATCGAAAGAGCTATGCTAGGAGTATCACATCTCACTCAAGTGAGAGAAGGAATCCGGATTTCTGACCTCCGTCGACGGTCAAGAATCAGGGACGCTGTCTCGTTTGCCAAGGCATCAAAAATCAGATGGGCTGGACATGTAATGCGATTCAGAGATGACTGCCCTAGTCTCTGCTCAAGACTAGAGCTGTCACCAACTGGATTCCACGAGACATCAGAAGACCTCGTGGCCGCCCACCAACTAGATGGTCAGATTTCTTCGTCAAATCCCTGAATGAATGATTTGAGGCTCTTCCTGTGCCTGGATCAAGCAGATATCATTGGGCTGCACTAGCAGGGGACAAATGGAGACATTACTGGCGACTGCTTGAGCAAATCGAAGATCAACAGGATGACAAGTGATACAAGTGATACAAGTGATTAAAGATGGAATGAGTATTGTACAAGGAGCTAATATTTAAGATATATATAAAGAACATATAAAACTCAAGAATAAAAAATACAAGTATTCCTCATCCAAAAAAGGACAGAAGAGCCAAACACACGAGTGTTCATTTAAGCCATACACATCGCCAATAGGCAAATTGAAAAATTGGTCATTATCACTTTATTATTAAGAAAATGCAAATCAAAACTACATCACCTCACCTCTGTGGAAATTACCTATGTCAAACAACCAGAAGCAACAAGTGCTATTGAGGGCATTGAGAAAAGGGAATACTTGTGCTTGTACTCTATGAGAATGCAAAATGTTCTAGTCTCTGTAGAAAACCATTCAAGTTTCTCAAAATATTTCAGATGTGGCCTAGCCATTTTACTCCTAGCTATCTAAAAAAATACAAAAGAATATTAAAGAATACAAAATCACTATTAATTATATGTATATATATACACACTCATGTTCAATGCAATTCTATTTATAATAAACAAAATATGGAAACAAACTTTGTGCCCAATGATGGGTAATTGGGTAAAGAAGTTGTGGTAAACATACAAAATAAAATACTGTTCTGCTGCCGTTTGATAAGATGGATAGAACTGAATGGGGTTATGCTAAAAGCTTACCTTTCATACAGTCATGAGTCTGACCCTGGTTCAGTCAACAATGCTGGTTATTTCAGTCCCCCTAGCCAGTGATCCCTGAGTGCAGAGCCAGGAGTAAACCCTGAGCATAGCTGGGTGTAACCCAGAAAAAAAAAAAAGGGTTTTGTAGCATCAGTACTATAGATGTTTGATATCTATATTTAAAGATACTGGTGGTTTAAACTTTCTTCATCTCATAAACTGAAACCTATTTGAGAATAGTTTTGATAAAAATACTGATGAAATTTTTCCTTTTAAAAGATTTGTGTTCCTTTCAGGAAATAGCACACTCCCAAGTGAAACAGGATGCTGTATTGCTGCATGAAAAACTTTATGAATTGGAGACCCATCGAGATCAAATGATTGCAGAAGACAAAAACATGGGATCACCAAAAGAAGAGCGAGAAAGATTACTTAAGCAGGTAGAAAAAAGAGCAATAATGTGCATTTTAATGTATCAGGTCCTGGTATATGTATATATTTGTTTTATTTAAGAAATGCAAATTGACCAAAAAAAACAGTATTTTTATTGTTCTAGAAACAGTGAAAAGTATTGCCTAAATTAATATGAGCCGCTTGCTAAGAAAATCTAGTTTTTCATATTAATTATTTTTATTTAAATATTATTTTAATATACATAGTCTTCATATACATTTGACTAGTTTTTCATATTTTAGTTTTTTGGTGAGTAATGGAGAGTTGGTTTTGGGCACTGAGTGCCCCACCCAGTGGAGCTCAAGGGCCTTATGCCATCCCGGGAACCAATAGGCGATCAGCTTCCTGCAAGGCAAGCTCCTTAACCCCTGTCATGTATTTTTATCTCCTGTTTTGGACCCAGCGCATATGTTTTGGATTCTTTTAGGAAAAACTTGAAACTCTATTGGTCAATAATTAGTCTTATTTAAGATCTATCCTATTATTTGTTTTGGGTCTGATATCTAGAAAATTAAGTCTAGTGACTTGTTATTCTTACTATCAATGCCTCTGTGAAATTAATAAAGTTGAAATGGCTTATGAAATCATGGTATATCAAAGGTCATGTGACTTAGTAATTTTTTGCTATTCCAAGGATGACTTTTATAGTTATAATTGTTTGTCCTGACACACCCTAACTATATTGTCCTTAGAACAGCTTTTGTCATGAGTCTATAAATAGCATTTGTCTTAAACTGAAGCCAGTGGATTTAGAAGAATCTTAGGTATATCTCAACTTATTTAGGTATAGAATCATCTAACAAAGGCATTAAAATCTAGAACCTTAGAAGTTCCTTGTAAAGAGATGATTAGAGGTCAAAGAATAGGACTATCATAAAATACAGAAAGACGAATTAAATTTGAATTTCAGATAAACAATGAGTGACCTTTCAAAACAAATTTATATATAAGGACAAATAGCACTGTAGCACTGTTGTCCTGTTCTTCATTGATTTGCTCAAGCGGGCACCAGAAACATCTCCATTGTGAAATTTGTTACTATTTTTTGGTATATTGAATACGCCATATTGAGTAGCTTGCCAGGCTCTGCCATGCGGGCTGGATACTTCCGGTAGCTTGCCGGGCTCTCCGAGATGGGCAGAGGAATTGAGCCTGTGCAAGGCAAACGCCCTACCTGCTGTGCTGTTGCTCCAGTCCATAAGGACAAGTATATATCAGATATTGTATCGTATGTTACATGGCCTTAAAGTTACTGTTTATCTGAAATACTAATGTTATCGGGAATGCTAAATCTTGAACTTGGCTTTGTGTTTGTATATTCATGTACATGGGGTGGAGAGGGATGTTGGAAGAGACTTTCTCAGAAATTCTACATGTTTATATAAATTAATTTTAATGTCAAGATGGGCTGGAGCAATAGCACAGTGGGTACGGTGTTTGCCTTGCACTTTGCCGACCCGGGTTCGATTCCTCCGCCTCTCTCGGAGAGCCTGGCAAGCTACCGAGAGTATCTTGCCCACCCGGCAGAGCCTGGCAAGCTACCCATAGCGTATTTGATATGCCAAAAACAGTAACAAGTCTCACAATGAAGACGTTACAGGTGCCTCTCGAGCAAATTGGTGAGCAACGGGATAACAGTGACAGTGAATGTGAAGATGTATTAACTTCTTAATGTCATGAGTACAGGTATGGGCATACCAATAACCACCATTCCTATAAGAAAGAAGGAAAAATCTATGAATAGGATTTTCTCTTTATGATAGTCTTAACAATGAGTTATGCTATAAATCAGCATTGTTCAAGCTTTATGTACCTGCAGACCGGCTCCTGTCATACATACTGCTCCATTAACCAGTAGTTAATAAAACCAAGACCAGGGACCAGTGTTTTCATTTTTTTTCTTTTAGACAGGTGTTTTTCAGCTTTCTACACTTGTGGACGTGCAGTGGATCTGCAGACTGGTATCTGAAGAACGTTGCCTTAACTACTACTTTCTTTCTATGCTTTCATAGGTCAAAGAAGATAATCAGGAAATAGCCAGCATGGAAAGACAGTAAGTACATTCATACTAGCAAAATTTTACATGCAGTTTGTCAATTAAATTTTTTTCAATAGTTTACACTATGAATAATCACGCAAGTTTCAATATTATTCACAGTTTTAACTATTTTTTGTATATGTTTAGTTAAGAACTCCTGAACAATATAGTTGTGGGGCTTTTTCCAAAGCCCTTTTTTTGGTAGGGGAGCATGGGGAGGTTGGTTGGTTGCTTGCAGGGGCGGGGGTGGGGGATGTTTGTTTGGTATTTTGGTCACATCCTTCACTGCTTGGGCTACTCCTGTGCTCAGCTTGGTGTCCAAGGGATGCCCTGAGAGTCTTGGTTTGGATCTTGGGATCAGAGTTTGGCCTTCAGCATGCTCAGTGGTGCGGAGCTACCCCCAATGCAGTGCTGGAGGCCACCCGCAGTGGTGCTTGGGAAACCAAGCCTAAGGCTCTAGCATACAGTGCATCACCACTCGCCTTTTGAGCCAACTCACCCTCCACCTTTTAACATTCTTTGTGGTTTCCTTTCAATCACAGAAATTTTGAATCTTAATTATATCAATCTTGTCTATATTTTATTGCTAGTACTTTTTTTGTCTGAATAAGGAAATAGCATGACTACTTATACCTTTAAAAACTTTACACTGTTTAGATCTATGATCATTTTATAAGTTAATATACATGGTTTGAAGTTGGATTCCAGTTTCACTCTTTTCTTTATGCATATTGAGTAATCCCTGCACCATTTGTTAAATATTTTTTCAGTAAATATTACTATTGCCTCCCATTTAGTTATTTGGCACCTTTGTTAAAAATATTATAAATAGATCCAATATTTTATTTCTTTACTAAACAATTTAATTCCACTTTTACATATGTCTATTCTTAGTCCAATACTACACTATTTTGACTTCTATAGCTTTGTAAAGAGTAACACTTCGAGCACAAAAATGTATAAATCTGTAACTGTACCCTCACGTTGACTCACTAATTAAAAATAAACTATTAAAAAATAATAATAAAAAAAATAAAAAAATCTACTTGGAATTCATTGTATTTTATTATGCTAAAATAACATACAGGTTCCTAGACCATCAAATTTAATATTCAAATGCTATTTAAAGTTAATGTGACTTAAAAGTTATCTATTCACTTAGGAATTCCAATGTTCAATGGTGGACTGATGGATACTTGATCATTATATGACTGAAACGTAATTACAAAAGTTTGTAAATCTCTAACTGTATCTCACGGTGATTCATTAAAACTTTTTTTAAAATAACAAAAAAGAATAAACAACCACTTCTTCCTTGACCTTATGAAAAAAAAAAAAGAGTAGCACTTCTTTTTTTTTCCTTTCTTTTTTTCTTTATGAGTCACACCCAGCGATGCACATGGGGTTACTCCTAGTTTTGCACTCAGGAATTACTCCTGGCGGTGCTTGGGGGACCATATGGGATGCTAGAAATTGAACCCAGGTTGGTCATGTGCAAGGCAAACTCCATACTAGAGTACTATCGCTCCAGCCCCAAGAGTAGGATTTCATTATTTATATTTTTAACACTTCCATTTTCTACCAATGGTAATTTTTTTTATTTTTAAATTTTCCAACTTAGTTTTATGGAGCTGTAAAAAGAATATTGCTGAAGGTTTTTTGTTTATTATAAATCAAGCTCAAAGAAGGCTAAAGAACACTTTGTTGTTAAAGGCAGAGAGTCTGAAAATTTATTGAGACCCCAATAAGATTCACTGTATCACTGTCATCCCATTGCTCATCGATTTGCTTGAGCGTCACCAGTAACATCTCCATTGTGAGACTTTTTGTTACTGTTTTTGGCATATTGAATACGCCACGGGTAGCTTGCCAGGCTTTGCCATTTAGGCGAGATACTCCTGGTAGCTTGCCGGGCTTCCAAGAGGAATGGAGGAATCAAACCCAGGTCGGCCTCGTGCAAGGCAGACGCCCCATCCACTGTGCTATCGCTCCAGTCCAATATAACATTAAAAAGGATTAAAAAAATTTTCTTTTAGTTTGGTTTAGTATTCCCAGAATAGAATATGTACCTTAGAAAAGATTTAAGACTTACTGAAGTCAACTATTTTTACTAAATATTTAAATTTTTTCATGACTTCATTAAATAATATTTTCAACAGGTTAACAGAGATAAGAGAAAAAATTAATCATTTTAGTGAAGATATTAGACAACTTGACATGGATTTAGAAGAACATCAAGGTAATTTTTCTGATATTTATATGTAGCACTGTAGCACTTCATCCCGTTGTTCATCAATTTGCTCGAGCAGGCACCAGTAACGTCTCCATTGTGAGGCTTGTTACTGTTTTTGGCATATCAAATACACCATGGGTAGATTGCCAGGCTCTGTCGTGCGGGCAGGATACTCTCGGTAGCTTGCCGGGCTCTCCAAGAGGGACAGAGGAATCGAACCCGGGTCAGTCGCGTGCAAGGCAAACGCCCTACCTGCTGTGCTATTGCACATAAATAAATTATCTTTTTGGTCTTGAGTACTATTTGCTAGAATATATAAATGAAAATAAAAATTAATACTATTGTAATTGTTATAATTAAAAAATTAATACTATTATATAGAAAAATAAAAATACTAAGGTTATAAGTAATGTTCATGATATCATATCTGGTTGAAAACTTGGAATAACCTAAAATAGTTATAAAATGACAAGAATTTATTTTCTTCAAACTTTAAAAAATTAATTATTTAAACTTATTAAAGATTTCTAAGTTCTATATTATCATTCTAGTCAACAATTAGTTAAGTAGAATAACTGTTATAGTTTATGGAAGTGTGAGGATAGAGCCACAGACACTAACTCAGAAAGAAGGAATTTCCTTGGCACTTCTAGTAATGGGTCTACATGGTGTGTGGTAATATGTATAAACATTTACTTTCTTGTATATCATTGATCTTGGCTGGGTTTTTTTGTTTTTGTTTTTTGCTTTCTGGTGTTTTGAGCCATACCCAGAGCCATACCCAGCCATGCTCAGGGCTTACTACTGCCTTTGAGCTCAGAGATCACTCGTGGCAAGGCTCGAGGGACCATAATGGGATTCTAGGGATCAAACCTAGGTCTACCAAATGCAAGGCATGCACTCTACTCACTGTTCTATTGCTCCAGAACCTGTAAAACATTGTTTTATAGATGAGTGCATGTTTTTGCTGAGTGTAAACAGTTATTATGACATCATCATTGTTATTGTTGTTAAATAGTATTTGCTCTATTGACATTTACATTAAATTTTCATCATTCTCTTTCTATACAGCAACATATATAGTATGTGAAAGTGATTTATCAATTGTACTTACTATAAATGTATTAGTTTTTAACTAATTCTTATTAAAATTTGAAAAAACACTAAGGCACAGTGGTTTAGATAGTTATTCATAACTGAGTTTCAGGTGTATAATGTTCCAACAATTCCACCACCAGTATCAACTTCTCTCCACCAGTTTCCCAGGTTTTTTCTCACCCTCAGCATGCCTCCTTGACAGGCACATTTTTAAGTTTGGCTGTTGTAGTTTGGATCATATTCTTACAGTATTGTTGGTTCTTTAGTATATAGTTTTTTCCATTAAGATAATATCAACTTCTAAAAGTTCTAAAAGACCTGATCTGTAGTATGACCATAATCCACAAGGTGGAGCTAATTTTCTAGACAGCTACATAGTAGACTAGCCCAAAGCTAAGTTCAATGATATTTCTTCAAGGGAATTTTGGGTGTTATTACAACAAATAATCCCTTCATTTTTTAAACTTTAAATAGTTTAATTTTCAAACAGTGTCTAAAAATGCAGCTCATAAATTTGATTTCGAGCAAAGCAAGTGGGATTTTACACAAAAAATAAAATCAAGAATTTCAAGGCATAGGACTTCTGTGCTTCAAAATCACTGCTAAACTAGAACAAGAAAGCTTGAGTTACCAGGAATAATCTCAATTTGAGTTGAAGATTCTCCAAGTAGAAGTTACCTATAGTGTGCCATTTCAGGTATAGTCTATTCAGCTTGCCCAAAACATCTACAGTTGCCTATCTGAACGAAAAATACTAGGTCAAAATAGTTCAATACAATTAACACTCAGCGTATGAGCCCATGATGATTTTCTGGTATGCCAGTAAAAGAAAAATATTGTGTTATCATAGAGATTGTTAATTCCTTATTGTATTCCCCTTCTATAATATCATGAGGAGAAAATATATATATATTACTGCAAAAAAATTTTATATATAATTGTCATGAATGTTTGCTAGTTATTAGTAAATACTACCAATGCCATTATCCAAATGGCATGACCATTTTATTTCTTCAATGCATTTCTGTATTTACAAACAGAATTTTTACGACTTAGTAAATTTGTATCTTCAAGACTTAGTGTTAAAATGCAATCTAGCATCTATATTAACCTATGTTTTGCAGATGGTAACGTAGATGTATTTCCAAACCTTCCATTTGAGGAAATTTATGAAAGATAAAAATTCTAAGTCTCCAAGGGACATTTAAAATGCACTTAAAGAAATGGTTATAGGTAGTGAAAATTTTAAAGAACATCTTTCATTTCCACATCATGTTAAAATATCTGTCACATTCTTTCCCTCCAGCTGCATTTCTTCACCTCTAAGAGTGACATAGATAAAATGGATATTTTGCTTTCTTTGATGTCCTCAATTTTCTGTAGTTTTAAATTTTGCTTCAACCTGTTCATTATAAATTTAGTTTGGCGTTTCTATTTAATCCCTCCTAATCTCTTCATTGCATCACTAATTTTGTTCCAATCCTCTTGCTGGTACTTGATAGGTTCATTTCTATATTTTTCAAATTCAAATGAATTGTCTTCTGTAAGCTCTTTACCAGCTGCTTTCCGGAATATTTTTGTTCACCTTACTTAAGAGAATTTCACTTCTTTTAAAAGTTTATACAACCCTTGTATTTACAGAATCTGAACACCTTGCAATCATTGTGAAAGAATATCACGCAGTGGCTGTGGTAGATAGACCCTGAACAGAATTCATGTTGCCCACCATCATTCTATTCTTTTCTTTTTTTTTTTTTTTTTGGCTCTTTGGGTCATACCCAGTGATGCTCAGGTGTTATGCCTGGCTCTGCACTCAGAAATTTCTCCTGGTGGTACCTGGGAGACCATATGGGATGCCGGAAATTGAAACCAGGTCAACTGCATGCAAGGCATGCACCTTACCTGCTGTACTATCACGCCCGACTTGTCATTCCTGTATTTTTAAGCGCACTATGTATTCCTGAAGACCAGCTAGATTGACTTGTATAAAAGTGAATATCATATGATTATTAACATAACACCAAACATAAATATCTTACTGCTATGTTGTGGTAAATGTATATCCTAATAATGTCATGATGAAGTACCATAAAGTCATTATATTACTATTTTAAGCTCTGAATGAGCTCATTTTAACTTAATATGTATTATTCTTTTTTCAAGAAAAATACAAAATACTGATATTGGTTTTTTTGTTTGTTTGTTTGTTTATTTGTTTGTAGCATTCTTCTTTCTTACTCAGTTCCAAGCCTGGGTCAGGTGCTTTTATTCTTTGGTTGTGTTCAGTAAAATGGAATATAAAATCTAAATAGTTTTGTTCATGAGCACATATTCTACAACTAGAATGCCTAGATTCAAAACTGGGCTGTGCTATTTTACTTATATGTACATACTACTTGACCTTCCTATACCATTATTTCCTCATCTTTAAAACATAATAATAGTTCTTCTTGCCTGTTAAGATTATTGTGGACATTAGATGAATAGAGTATCTGTATATGTATAACCCAGAATAGCATGCAATTTAAAAAGTGCACACAAGGCGTTGGAGAAATAGCACAGCGGGTAAGGCTCTTGCCTGGCATGGCCCAATCGGTTTTCATCCCAGGAACCCCAGAGAGTCCCCCACTCCCTGCCAGGAGTGATCCCTGAACACAACCAGGAGTAAGCCCTGAGCACCAAATGTGGCTCAAAAGAACAAATAAACAGAAAAGTACACACAAATGTTAGTGTCTATTAGTAGTTATGCTTTTTATGAACTGAATAAAAATTATGCGGCTTCACTGAAGACATTTCCTAAAACAAATTTTAGAACTATTTTCTCCAGAATATACACAAAATAACCTATATAAATTCTATTATTTAAAATTTCAAATGGCATTTATTACTATCCATATGTTTCTCAATATGCATTGTGAAAAGTAGGAGGGAGGTAGGCTGAATGTAAAAAACTGGGATTTTATTGAACTTCTACCAATATTTATTGAACCTCTACTATGCCAAAGAACATCCAGTTGGCATGCCGCACCCGCGGAGAGAAGGCATAAAGTTTATTATGCTAAAATCTCAGGGCTGGGACAAATGGAGACGCTACTGGCACCCACTGGAGTAAATCGACGATTAATGGGATGACAGTGCTACAGTGCTACCAATATTAAAATCGGAGTGGGGGAAAAGAATGTGCCCTGACTAAGTAAAAGATGTGAAAATATTAGAGGAGTTTTATGTAATGGTTTCGTGTTAATTAGTAAGTGATAAAGCTCCCAGAATAGATGACTAATAAGATAATTACATAAGGACTATGAGAAATTATTGACTGTTTTTTTAGCTTTAAAATATGAATGAAGGGACCAAAGAGAGAGCCCAACAGGCTAGAGTATAATCTATGCATCCAAGAAGGCCCAGATTTGATCCCCAGTACCACAAGGCTCTGAGCACTGAATTGAGAGTAAGAACCAAGCACTATTAAGTGTGACCCAGAAGCAAACCAAAGGATGTTTTTTGGAGGATAGTATGTATACATACATAAGGTCTATGTTTAATCCCTAATAGTTTTAAAAATAGAAGTATTAGAGAAGAACTATAACTCACAAAGAGTGAAATGAGTAGAAAGATTGAGTGACTGAAGCCATGTCATATATGAGAAGTAGTGGGAGACTTGGGTCACCTCAGAAGGATCTTAAGCACAGAAAGGAAATCGTTGGGATGTGTAGTATCCTGGGTTTATTCTTACCCCACCTCTAACTTTATTTACTTTCTCTGCCAAAATCTCCAAAACCAGTAGGTTTTATACCCATGCTTTGCTGTATACTGATCATGAGAGAAAACTGGGGTAGTTTTCCGTTTTGGAAAAATATCTCTCCAGAGTCAGAACTACTTTTCAGCGTTGAAAGTTCTGTAAGCCCTGAGTCAAGACATTATCATGTAGTGTTTAAGAAGTAGAGTCACATGAACTTCTTCCCAAAGAGGACAGAAGTGGTTATGGTGGTAGTCAGCCCCCGTGGTAGCACAAGAGTGTAACTTCCTTAGTCCACTCGCTGCTGATAGCAGAGAGTAACAAGAAGCTGTGTCCTTTCTGCAATACCCCAACTATTTTGTAAAGGTCTATACCATTTCTTCTTTTATTTCTATGAGAGAAAAATTTAATAGTGACCTAATTAAATTTAAAAAATTAATAGCCTGAACTAATAATTTAAATCTTTATGTATTTATGAGGGTTTAAAATTTTTGAAGAATATTTTGTTCATCTTTGTAATTGCTATAATACCCGTTAAAGTATCTTGCTTTCTTCGTAAGAATATCCTGAACTCTCTTGACCCATCTAGATACCAGATTACTTCTCACATATCACAGATATGCCACTCAAATTGCACTCTATCTACTTGCTTATACATTCCTAGTAGATTATAAGCCTTTCTACAGTGGAGTATTAGCTATATTGTTTATGTTCATATCTCTGGCACCTGTTATAGTATTTGACACTTAGATCAGAGATGTTCAGCAAAAGCATAACAAATTATGTAGAACTATTTATGTAGAACTTAGTTAAATTATGTAGAACTTAGAATTTGAGAATAGCTCCAGACAACCCTAATTTTCTCAGCATCTCTTTCTACCTCTTCTTTATCTCTTCCTTCCTGATCTTAATACAATCAACTATTTTGTTCGCTTGTTTTGCACCTCCATGTGATATAGTGACTAGCTACCTCCTATATGCCCCCTTCTTACAATAATCTAAAGGTAGGTTTGATAACTGTTCCTGCATTTTATCCCATTTTAGGGTTGCCACATTTTATATCACCTTTCATGTGCTGCTCAGATATTAATTCTGCAACTGAAAAATCACAAAATAGAGGAACTCACTATTGCCTTCTATTATATTCTACAAAAAGTGATGTAGGAGGAGCTTTACAGAGCTTCAGATATGTGGAAATACTGTTCTATCTAATCCAGCTGGCCAGCTGTGCAGCAGGAGACACAGACCAGATATGCCTTCCAACTCAGACTGATGACTACTAGGAATGTCGATTTGTAGAGAGATAGAGGCGGAATCTCTGGGTGTTGTGGCTTGGATGGTATGCACAGTGAAGCTACTTCCAAACAGTAGGGAATGCAAAAAGGTCTAGACTTTCAAATTTTGAATATACTGAGTATTGGTATATCCTGAAAGAGGTTCGCTTGATTTTGCCAAGTGAGCAATTGGATGCAACAATATGAGAATTGGGGAAAAGGTCAAATTTGAGAATCCTTAAGCCACAAGTATGAATGGGATTTCCTTGCATATAGTGTAGCGTTAGAAGTAAGTTTACCACAGAACGCAGAGCTTAAGTGGAGACAAGAAATTCTTAAAGAAGACCGAAGAGGCATAATCTGAGTTAAGAAAATCCAGAGTTCAGCTACCAAAATTGAAAGAAGTGGGACTGAGTCGGTAAATCAAATATTGTTTCACTAAGATAAGGACTGGAAATTTCTTCCTTGAATTTGATGGAATCATAATGTTACTGAGGATGATGTCAATAAAAGGCCAGAATTTTTTTTTTTTTTATAAATTAAGGTTTAGTTGCTAGGTTAGGGTCTGGCATAGTATGTGCAGGAAATTCTCTTAAGTTCAGAGGAGAAAAGATGGAATAGTTAAATTGTTATGAAGCCTATGATATAGGTCTTCCTCATTATTTCTTATTACCTGACCAATCTACCAAGAGTGTAACTTCTCAGAGAGCCAAATCAAGGAAGTAGATTGTCATTGTATCTTAGTGTCAGTGTCAGTGTACCTTAGTAACCTATGCCATGAAAAGTTAAGCAGATACTAGTTTTTCTTTTACTCAAATGGTATATAATATTTACATGTGAATCATCCTCCAATGAGGCTATTCCACATTCTGTATGCTAAAACTCTAACTCATTCTCTGTTATTCTCATTTAAAAAAAAATCATTGGGAAAAAAATTGCCATAGCAGTGACTTTTTTTTTCTCTTTGGTTTTTGAGGCCACACCCCAAACACAATTCACAGGGCTTACTCCTGGCTCTGCACTCAAGGACCACTCCTGGCAGGGCTCAGGGGACTATATGATGTGCTGGGGAGTGGGACTCGGTCAACCATATGCAAGGCAAGTGCCCTGGCCACTGTACTATCTCTTTGGCCCCTAAATGGTGACGGTTTTATTCAACTAATTTCAAATCATGTACAGCAAAGGTTTCCAGACCTGTCTGGCCTATTTCTCACTTTTTAAGGAAAAAAGTTATTTGGTGCTCTTCTGGAAATCTACCTTCTTAAGTAAAATAATAGAAAGTGTCCTACTATCACCTCCTTTTATTTTATTTTTTAGCATTTATTTGCTAGCATCAGGGGTAGGGAAGGAATGAGAGGATGGTATTATTACCGTTGAGAAATACTCATCTATAATGTTTTTTTTAAAATGTAAACATATATACATTTTGTTCCCATAACTAATTATCTCTCCCTTCCCCATCACAACCAATTGTGCTGTGTCAGCCCATTCTGGGCCCTTGTTGATTGCAGTAAGTAGTCATTTGAAGTGAAGTTATCAATGCATCATAGTCTTACTCAACATGGACCCAGCGTTTCCCTTTGATTCTGGGAGCTGCCTGGGTAGGTATTCATGGCCACTGGATACTTATTGTCTTTAGATAGTGACTTTCCTTTTGAGTCACTTTGAACTTTCTACTACCAATACTGCTTTGGCAGCATTGGCAAGATTTTCTCTCTGTCAGGGATGACCTTCTGTGTTTAGGAAAAAATAAGGCCGAGAAAGCTAGAAAGATAATAGCTAATTTGATTTCTGTTTTTGCTATCATCTTTGTGTACTCATAACTCATTTCCCCACCAAATCTTTTATGCTGTTGTAGACTGTTTTAAGACGAAATGAACTCTCTTGAGAACTTGTTTTCCTTTTATTTTTTTTCAATTTTTATTTAGCTACTATGATGTACAATATTGTTTTAATGAAATTTCAGGAGTGTACCCAACACCAGAGTGTCAGTATCCCTCCACCAATGTCTCAAGGTCCGCTGCTACCCACCCCCACCCCACCCTCCTGGTAAATTCAGTTCTGTAGTAGGGCGACTTTCAGCTTCTGTAGCCTTTGGCCACTTGTTGTCCCCTTACTATGTTTCTTTGTTTTTTGGGTCATACCCAGCGATGCTCAGGGATCACTCCTGGCTCTGCACTCAGGAATTACCCCTGGCCGTGCTCAGGGGACCATATGGGAAGCTGGGAATCAAACCTGTGATTTGCAAGGCAAATCTCCTACCTGTGGTGCTATCACTCCAGCCTCATACCCTTACTATGTGTCTTTATATTCCGCATATGAGAAAGACCATTCAGTATTTGTCCCTCTCCTTCTCACTGACTCCACTCAGCATACCTGTAGTTCTACCCGAAGAGCAGCAAATCATGTGATTTCATCTTTCTCATTGCTGGGTTCTATTCTAGTATGTGATTTTACCATAGTTTCTTTGCTTAGTCTTCTGTGATTGGATACTCGTTTGTTTCCATATCTGAGCTATTGTGAAAGTGCTGTATGAACACAAGAGTGGGGCTAGGTCATGCAGTGGTAGGGCACTTGCCTTCTATGCTGCCTACTGAGTTCTGTCCCTGGCACCCCATGTTATTCCCTGAGCCTGCCAGGAGTGATCCCTGGGTGTAGAAGTAGGAAGTAAGCCCTTAGCATCACAGGGTGCTAAAATGGACATAGAAGTGCAAATGCCTTGGGGGCCGGAGTGATAGCACAGCGGGTAGGGCGTTCGCCTTGCACACGGCCGACCTGGGTTCGATCCCCGGCATCCCATATGGTCCCCCAAGCACCGCCAGAAGTAATTCCTGAGTGCAAAGCCAGGAGTAACCCCTGAGCATCGCTGGGTGTGACCCAAAAAGCAAAAAAATAAAGAAGTGCAAATGCCTTTTCCAGATAGTATTTTGGGAACCTCATATAGATGCCAGTTTCTTATTACTGATAGTGTTCATAATTGAATACCCCTAGTAGGGAATAAAGTATTCATCATAAAATCTTTAAATCCTTTCTAGTCAGGAAAAGATTTCCCCAAATAGGCATTTAGAGATTGCTATTTTAAGAAACTGTAAACCAGGGGCTGGAGTGATAGCACAACGGGTAGGGCATTTGCTTTGCACTCAGCCAACCCGGGTTCGATTCCCAGCATCCCATATGGTCCTCTGAGCACCGCCAGGGGTGATTCCTGAGTGCAGAGCCAGGAGTAACCCCTGTGCATTGCCAGGTGTGACCCAAAAAGCAAAAAAAAAAAAAAAAGAAAGAAAAGAAACTGTAAACCAATGTGAAAGAATTTTATATTAATGAAATATTGAATATTAGATGATGAATGGTATATAGAGCACCTAAAAGATACTTCCAATTTGTTTGTTATTTAGTTAAAATTGGCACCTGACAGTATAATTTTAAGTGAACGTAATTAGTGTTTTTACTCAATGCAAAATTATCAACAAAGTCTAGTTACATAAACCTTCATCACCAAGTATAGGTCCAAAGTCATATTTCTAATTTAGAGCAATATTTGGTGTCTTTGAAATTTTTTTAATTTCATTAAAATTAATGCTGTGTTTTGTATCTCTTATAGGTGAAATGAATCAGAAATACAAGGAGCTTAAAAAAAGGGAGGCAAATATGGATGGTAAGTGATAATATTGTAGATATGTAAATGTCATATTCTCAAATAACTATTAATTTTACATCAAATTAGAGACAGTTCATTTTTATGAATCAGATTCAAATCAGAGAACTAATGCTAATAATAAATTTCTTAGTATGGAAATTGAAAGCAGTTTCTTTTAATACTAGATAGGTGACACAAGTTCGGCATGGGTAGAGAATTCTGTAAACAGTTCTTAGATATGTATTTATGTGTATATGATTCTGTGTTGGGGATAGATTCTAAAATTGGTCTTCACTTTCATAGTCTGTATAGAGTGTCTGTAGACCACTAATTGCTTTCTTTTGTATGTTTCATTAGGTTCACCTTTAATATCTTTCACTTTAAAAAATTTTTTAAAAAAATATTTTATAATATATCTCATTTATTTGCCCTCATAACAGATCTTAACTTGATTCTGTCACTATCTGTGACTTTAATAGCCTATTGTCACATTTGAAAAAGTCTTAATTGGGCTTTATGAATAGATCTTTACTTCCACTTACATTATATATCCAGAAACGTTAAACATCGATATCTATTATCTGCATTTAGTTTCCTTCTTTAAAATGTTTTTGGGGGACACACTCAGTAGTGCATAAGAGACAAATGTTGCTGAGGATTGAATCTGGACTCCTACATGCAAAGCAAGTGCTTTAATTTGGGGGGCCATCTCTCTGGCCCTATTGATTTCTTTAATTATCATTTTGTTAGAAATGTGTATGCATATTTATGTGTGAGTGTGTGTGTGTGTGTGTGTGTGTGTGTGTGTGTGTGTTACCAGGATCAAACCAAGGTCCTTATACATTCAAAGCATGGGTTCTATCATTGAACTTCTTCCCTAATAGAATCTGAAGTTTCATAGGTTTGGTATTCACTTCCAACAAGAATATTATAAAGCAGCAATTGCTGACTCTTGACTTAAGAGCATCTCAAGATTTCTATTAAATTTCAACAAGTACCAAAAAAATCTTAATATTAATTCACTATTCAAAGCTAACAGTGTAATTATTTTTACCTGTAGGTTTTATTTTTTGGCAGGTACAGAAATAGCATAAAGTTAAATACCTCCTTTTTAGCAGTAGAATTTTAGAGTGTTTTCTTTAAGACTATTCTTTATTTTCTATGTCATATCGTTACATTAAAGATTTTAAATATATTCTTTAAATACCTTTATATTTTCCATCTATATGATACTGCTTTTTATTTTCTTCTTAGTTTGGTAGTTTGGGTACTTGCTTTCTTTAATTTGAAAACCTTGCACAGAGGTTTGTCAGTTTTATTCATCCTAAAAAATAAGTTGCTATCATTAATATAAAAAACAAGATACAGTATCTGTGAAGGGAGAGGTTAGGTTAGCAGTTTCTCTTCATGGGAATAGTATTGATCGAGGTTTCTGGGTTATGATAGAATTATTGATCAAGATGCTGCTTATAAGAATATTAATTTTGAAAATTCTTAGAACTCTTGGGATACCTGAATTTCATTATATATTATTCAATAAAAATAAACTTGACATTCTTAAAAACAGATTTATTTTACAATTTGAAGAATGTAAATAAATTATGTTAAGAGAAAGGAAAATAAATAAGAAAAAATGAGAATCTGAGTTTTAGCACTTTATGAATAAAATACTCATTTTTAGGTAAAATAGATATTTGGTAATATTTTCAGAGATAAGAATAGTGACTAGGGGCCGGAGCGATAGCACAGCGGGTAGGGCATTTGCCTTGCACTCGGCCAACCCGGGTTCGATCCCCGGCATCCCATATGGTCCCCCAAGCACCTCCAAGGGTAATTCCTGAGTGCAAAGCCAGGAGTAACGCCTGAGCATTGCTGGGTGTGACCCAAAAAGAAAAAAAGGAAATAAATAAAATGTGATGCACTAATGTTTTTTTTTTTTAATTTATTTATTTTTAATTAGAGAATCACCGTGAGGGTACAGTTACAGATTTATACACTTTTGTGCTTATACTTCCCTCATACAAAGTTTGGGAACCCATCCCTTCACCAGTGCCCATTCTCCACCACCCGTAAACCCAGTGTCCCACCCACCCTCCCCAATCCCATCTCCCCCCCACCCCACCCTGCCACTGTGGCAAGGCATTCCCTTCTGTTTTCTCTCTCTAATTAGCTGTTGTGGTTTGCAATAAAGGTGTTGAGTGGCCGCTGTGCTCAGTCTCTAGCCCTCATTCAGCCCGCAACTCCCTTCCCCCACATGGCCTTCGACTACAATGTAGTTGGTGATCGCTTCTCTGAGTTGCCCTTTCCCCGGAACGTGAGGCCAGCCTCGAAGCCATGGAGTCAACCTCCTGGTACTTATTTCTACAGTTCTTGGGTGTTAGTCTCCCACTCTGTTATTCTATATACCATAGATGAGTGCAATCTTTCTATGTCTGTCTCTCTCTTTCTGACTCATTTCACTCAGCATGAAACTTTTCATGCCCATCCACTTAACTACAAAATTCTTGACCTCCTTTTTTCTAACAGCTGCATAGTATTCCATTGTATAGATGTACCAAAGTTTCCTCAACCAGTCATCCGTTCTGGGGCATTCGGGTTTTTTCCAGATTCTGGCTATTGTAAACAGTGCTGCGATGAACATACATGTGCAGATGTTGTTTCGATTGTACTTTTTTGCCTCTCTGGGATATATTCCCAGCAGTGGTATTACTGGGTCAAATGGGAATTCAATATCTAATTTTTTGAGAGTCGTCCAAATTGTTTTCCAGAAGGGCTGAACCAGTCGGCATTCCCACCAGCAGTGAAGAAGGGTCCCTTTCTCCCCACATCCTCTCCAACAGCGGTTGCTTTTGTTCTTTTGGATGTGTGCTAGTCTCTGTGGTGTGAGGTGGTATCTCATGGTTGTTTTGATCTGCATCTCTCTGATGATTAGTGATGTAGAGCACTTTTTCATGTGCCTTTTGGCCATTCGTATTTCTTCCTTGGTAAAGTTTCTGTTCATTTCTTTGCCCCATTTTTTGATGGGGTTGGATGTTTTCTTCTTGTAGAGCTCAACCAGTGCTTTATATACCATTGATATCAACCCCTTATCTGATGGGTATTGTGTAAATATCCTTTCCCATTCTGTGGATAGTCTTTGGATTCTGGTCACTGTATCTCTTGCGGTGCAGAAGCTTTTTAGTTTAATGTAGTCCCATTTGTTGATCTCTGTTTTTACTAGATTGCTTAGTTCCGTGTCACCTTTGAAGATACCTTTATCTTCAATATCGTGGAGGGTTTCGCCGACCTTGTCTTCAATGTACCTTATGGTTTGTGGTCTAATGTTGAGGTCTTTAATCCATTTTGATCTGACTTTTGTGCATGGTGTCAGGTCAAGGTCTAAACCCATTTTTTTGCATGTGGTTGTCCAGTTGTGCCAGCACCATTTGTTAAAGAGGCTTTCCTTGCTCCACTTCACATCTCTTGCTCCCTTATCAAAGATTAGATGGTCATACATTTGGGGTTGTGTGTAGGGATATTCCACCCTGTTCCATTGGTCTACGGCTCTGCCTTTGTTCCAGTACCATGCTGTTTTAATTGTTACTGCTTTGTAGTAAAGTTTGAGGTTGGGGATGGTGATGCCTCCCATCATCTTTTTCCCAAGAATTGTTTTAGCTATCCTTGGACGTTTGTTATTCCATATGAATTTTAGGATTGCTTGATCCATTTCTTTGAAGAATGTCATGGGTATATTTATAGGGATCGCATTGAATCTGTATAATGTTTAAAAAAAAAAAAAGAATGGTGACTAATTATAAATGTTAATAATTATAAATGCGTCCAGGAGATTCTATGTGAAAAGTTTTTTTCTATAAAATTTTAGTTCATTTTGTATTACTATTAGAATACTAAATGTAAAATAATATGTATTCTTATTGAGCAATTACCATTGAATTAGCAATTAAACCTTAGTTTAAAATTTGTTTTGGAATTCTAAAATGCAATCTTCAGGCCTATAAAGCAGAATTCATGTAGTTTTAATTCTATCAACAGTAGCCTCTCATTAAACTTTCTCCTCAACAGCTTTTATTGAGACTTTTGATGAAACCAAGAATCAAGAACTGGAAAGAAAAGCACAAATAGAAGCCAGCATTGTTGCACTTTTGGAGCATTGTAGTAGAGTAAGTATCATGTATCTGTCGTTGTGTAATTATTTTTATAAAAATTATTTTTCCAAATACAACTCAATTACAATAAGGGTCATTTAAATAGTCCCTGCTCATTTAAATAGTTTAAATTCCATTGCTTGTTATTTAAGCTACTCATTTTTAAAAATTTTCTTTTATTTTAATGAATCATCATGATTCATTAAAGTCATTTATAGACTTACAGACTTTCAGGATTGCATTTCAGTCAAACAGTGTTCAAGTACCCATCCCTCCACCAGTGCACATTCTCCACCCACAATGTACCCAGTATGCCTCCCCCTACCCCCACCCCTTCCCACCTCCTGCCTCTGTTGCAGGCACAATCCCTCTTACTCTCTCTGTACTTTTGGGTGTTATGGTTTGCATTACAGGTAATAAGCAGCCACCATGTTTGGTCCATAATCTACTTTCCTTTTTATTTTATTTTATTTTATTTTATTGAATCACCCTGAGATACAGTTACAAGCTTTCATGTTTGAGTTACAGTCATACAATGTTCAAACACCCATCCCCCCACCAGTGCGCATTCCCCACCACCAATCTCCCCAGTATACCCGGCCTTTCCCACCCTCCCCTTGTCTCCCTGGCAGACAATTTCCCACATACTCTCTCTCTACTTTTGGGCATTTTGGTTTGCCACACAGATACCGAGAGGCCATCACTTTTGGTCCTTTATCTACTTTCAGCACACATCTCCCATCCCTACGATCCTTCCAAATATTATTTTCTTAGTGATCTCTTCTCTATTCTAGTTGCCTTCTCCCCTACTCATGAGGCAGGCTTCAAACTATGGCGCAATCTTCCTGGCCCTTGTGTCTGCCATCCTTGAGTGTCAGTCTCATGTTATTTTGAGTGCAGTCCTCCTGTGTCTGTCTCTCTCTTTCTGACTCATTTCACTTAGCATGATACTCTCCATACCTATCCACTTATAAGCAAATTTCATAACTTCATCTCTCCTAACAGCTGCATAATATTCCATTATGTAGATGTACCAAAGTTTCTTTAACCAGTCATCTGTTTTCAGACATCAAACCATAGTCTACTTTCAACATGCAGCTACTATCCAAGTGATCCCTCCAACCATCATTTATTTAGTGCCCCTCTTTCCATCCCAGCTACCTTTTCCCCCAGTGCATGAGATTAGCTGTCAAGCCTTGGGACAGTCCTCCTGACCCTTATTTTAACTGTCCTAAGGAGTTAGTCTCCTATTATGTTGCTTTATATTCCACAAATGAGTGCAGTCCTTTTATATCTGTCCCTCACTTTCTATCTCATTTCAATTAGCATGATACTCTCTATGTTGATCCACTTATATGCAAATTTCATGACTCAAATTTTTCTAGCGGCTGCATAGTATTCTATTGTGTAGATATACCAAAATTTCTTTAACCACTTGTCTGTTTTCAGGCACTCGGGTTTTCCCCAGATTCTGGCTATTGTAAATAGTCCTGCAATAAACATACAAGTGCATACGTTTGCAATACAGATAAACATATGTTTACCTGTACTTTTTTGCATTTCTACTGTACTTTTTCGCATTTCCGGGATATATTCCCAGAAGTGGAATTGCTGTGGCAAATGGGAGCTCAATTTCTAGTTTTTTGAGAAACATCCATATTGTTTTCCAAAAAGGCTGGACCCGTCAGCATTCCCGCCATAAGCTACTCACTTTTATCTTTCATCAAGATTTAACTAATTAGGATGATAGTTGAAAAGGGAAGGACCCATAAACATCAATATTGTATATAAAAGTGAGGGACTAATTCAGAATATTAATATTTACATTGTTAATCTTAGGAAACTTTTAGAAGTAATGTTTGCATAGATATCTACAAAGTTTAGGGATCTTATTATAAAATTTCAAAAATTTTTATACTGCAGTTTATATTATACATAGAAGCAATTCTTGTAAGAATGTATTATAGTATTAGATATATAATGCATATCATGGTTCACCAAAAAATATTTATTGAGGCGCTATTAATATGTAATAATATAGAAGGAAAAAATTAAGGTTCCTTTTCAATATTCTATTAGTTTTAAGTTCTCCAATGAATACCTATAATAGTGTAGTGAATTTTTTCCTACAGTGAAATAAAAAATATTTCTTATTTTTTGTTAAGCCTCTTTTTGAAAAAACATAACTGAATTTCACCGTTTCTCTAGAAATATATATAAACAAAGTATCACTGTCACTGTCATACCGTTGCTCATCAATTTGCTCGAGTAGGCACCAGTAACATCTCCAATATGAGATTTGTTGTTACTGTTTTTGGCTTATTGAATACACCACGGGTAGCTTGCCAGGCTTTTCCGTGCAGACGAGATACTCTCGGTAGCTTGCCAGGTTCTCCAAGAGATGTGGAGGAATCGAACCCTGGTCAGTCGTGTGCAAGGCAAATGCTCTACTGCTGTGCTATCACAAGATATATTTCTTTTTTCTTTTTGAATTACACCTGGCGATGCGCAGGGGCTACTCCTGGTACTTGGGGGACCATATGGAATGCTGGGAATCAAACCTGGGTCAGTCACGTGCAAAGCAGACACACCCTACCCACTGTACTATCTCTCCAGTCCCAAAGGATATATTTCAGAAAAGATTGCCTATTATAAAAATCTCATACTTTGATTGGTGAGTTTTTTAAAATTTTTATTTCTTTACAAATACAGAACATAAATCGTATGAAACAGATATCCTCTATCACCAATCAAGAGCTAAAGATGATGCAAGATGACCTTAGCTTTAAATCTACCGAAATGCAAAAATCTCAAAGTACAGCTAGGAATTTGACTTCAGGTAAGAAAAACAACATAGATTTTAATATTCTTTTTTTTCCTATAGCAAATTTAAATTTAAAAATATCTATTAATGTTTTCTGATTTCTTTTTAAATGCTGAGATGGTAATTTATGACTTACTGTTACCCTGGTCATTAGTCTCAGAATTTTATGACTTTTTCTTTTATTAAATACTTGTCCCATGCCTGTTCGACCTAGTGGAATGAAATAATTAAATATCATGAAACAGGCCAGGGAGAAAGTAGTAGGTAGGTTTAATGGTGGTGGGATTGGTGTTGGAATATTAAATGTAACAAATTATTGTGAACAACTCTATAAAAATTTTAAAAACCAAATCTGACATGCACTGTGATTAAGCTATTCATATGCATTTATTAATTTTTAGTTAAATCACCATAATTTACAATTTAATAATACTGTTAGTGACAAGGGTTTAATGAGTGCGACATTCTGACACACCACTCTCCATCAAAGTGTCCAGTTCCTTCCACCGGTGTTTCAGGGTCCCTCTCAGTCTCCTTGCCCTACTCCCCTTATTTTACACCCTCCACATCACACTTTATTTATTTTCTTTTTTTAAAAAAAAGATTTTATTATCGAACCACTGTGAGATAGACCCTTATAAAGCTGTGCATGATTAGGTTTCAGTCATACAGTGTTCCAATACCCATCCCTCCACCAGGGCACGTTTCCCAGCACCAGTAACCCCAGGTTCCCTTCCATCACCCCCCACCCCCAAACCCCCCTGCCTGCCGCACTTGTCCTCTCTCTCTCTCTCTCTCTCTCTCTCTCTCTCTCTCTCTCTTTCTCTCTCTCTCTCTCTCTTTCTCTCTCTCTCTCTCTCTCTCTCTCTCTCTCTCTCTCTCTCTCTCTCTCTCTCTCTCTCTCTCTCTCTCTCTCCCCCTCTCTTCCCTCTCCCTCCCTCCCTCCATGCCTCCCTCCCTCCCCCACCTTCCCTCCCTTTTTCCCTCCCCTCTTTTGAACCTTGTGGTTTGTAATACGGATACTGAAAGGTTATCCGGTATATCCTTTTACCAACTTTTACCACTCAGCTATTGCCCAGCACCATAATTACACTTTAGTGTTTCATCATGCTTATCTGTCAAGGGATATAATGTGATCATGAAGGTGGTTTTTCCAGGGCAAGGTTTATTCATTGCACTCCAGATGTGCTGACCCATGCAATTTCCCCAAATGTGGGAAGCACGACTGCATAATTTGTGGTGTAGTAGGTGAGTGCATTTGTGCTCTCACCTAAAAAAAAAATCAAAGAAATATTCGTGTACTTGATGACAAAATGCTACCTCAGACCTCCATAGGAAATTTTATAATTAGTATGTGCACTGTTTTATTACTAAATTCTGAAGAATTCTGCATCTTTAAAGCAGTTGTCTAAGGACGCAAATTAATTTAATTAAATTTGTTGCATTTCTGTATACAATCAATGAGTCTGGTAAAAAGGGAAATTAAGAAAACAATTCCAGGTCTGAGTGATAGCACAGAAGGTAAGGTGCTTGCCAGAATTATCTCTGAGTACAGAGCCAGGATGAACCCTGAGCATTGCTGAGTGTTTCCATCCCAAGAAGAGTAAGAGAGAAAGAGAGGGAGAGAGAAGGAAAGAGAGTAAGAAAAAGGCAAGGAAGGAAGGAAAGGAAGGGAGGGAGGGAGGGAGGGAGGGAGGGAGGGAGGGAGGGAGGGAGGGAGGGAGGGAACAATCCATTTATAGTTGCATCCAAAAAGATAAGATATCTGACAGTAAACTAAAAAAAAAAAATAAGATGTGTGATAGCAAACCTAACAAAGGAGGCAAAAAACGTATACCCTGAAATAAGATATTATTAAAAGTAATAGAAGAAATGAAGAAATGGGAAAAGACCCATGTTCATGGATTAGAAGTATAAGCATTGTTAGAATATTCATTTTATCTAAAGTAATTTAGAGTCATTGCAATTCCTATCAAAATACTGATAGAAGTTTTCAAGGAAATAGAACAGTCAATTTTAAAGTTTGTGTGTGATAATAAATGACCCCACCAAAATTGACAAAAGAGTGAAGTACATACAACAAAGAAAGGAAAATGCCTTCAGTGGTGTTGGTAAAACTTGACAGCCACATACCAAAACAAATATCAAACTGGAATACTATTTAATGTCTCTCTCTCACACACACACACACTCAGAACAGAGTAGACTTGGATATTAGACCTAAAATCATAAAATCCATATTAAACATAAGTGACATACTCTCAAACCTCAGTTTTAAAGATATGTTTGAAGATTCAACTCTATTGAGAAGTGAAACAAAAATAAAAAATTAGCAAATGGAACTTTACCTGAAATTTGAAAACTTTTAATCAACAAAAGAAACCATTGTAAAACAAAAAGTCACTTAGCACCTAGCACTTGGAAGATATTTGCATATCATATATCTGAGGAAGATGATATCTAAAATATATAAACTATGCATGCAACAAGGAACCCAGTTTTTAAAAAGACCTATTCAGGTTTTTTGAATGGTGAAGTCTGCAAAGAAGATGACTCGGACACAGCGGGGGAAATGTTCAACATGACCCAATGTCAAGGAAAATGCAAATCAAAACTGCAATGAGATATCACCCCATACCAGTAAGGATGAAAAGACAGTTTATATGTAAAAGATAGAGAACAACAAATGTAGGCAAAAGTATGAAGAAATAGGAACCCTAGTACATAGTGGAAATATATATTAGTGCAGCCTCCAGGGAAAATGATATTAGAATCCTTAAAAAAATAAATATGGAAATACAACACACATTTATCTGAAGGATATGAAAACACTTACAAAACTAATTTCACTTACAAAACTAATTTCACTTCTATGTTTATGTTTGTTATTTTGGAGGGAGGGGCATACCTGGCAGTGCTCAGGATTATTCCTGGCTCTGTACTCAGGGATAACTCCTGGCAGGGCTCACGGAACCATATGTGGTACCAGGTATTGAACCAGGGTTGGCCACGCACAAGGCCAGCACTCTACCCACCGTACTAGTTCTCTGGCTCTCTGCTCTTAAGTTTATAAAAGTCATTATTGCCCAAAAGTAGAGAAAGAGTAAGAAGGAAATTGTCTGCCAGAGGGTGGGTTTGGATTCTGGCACATTGGTGGTGGGAAATGTACACTGTTGGAGGGATGGGTGTTCGATCATTGTATGACTGAAAATCATGAAAGCTTTGTAACTGTATCTCACGGTGATTCAATAAAAAAGAAGGGGGGGATAAAAAATTAAAACATCATTATTCACTGTAGCTGAATTCAAAACATGAGCTCAACCTTAATACCTATCAGAAGATTACTGGAAAAGAAGCTGTAGTATATATACCTGATGAAATACAACTGTACTCTCAAAAAAAAATTACTCGGCCATTTGCGACAAAATGAATGGGACTTGGATATATGACTTAAGTATTTTTAAATGTTTATTTTCTTTTGCCTATATACTTAAAAATTTTTATGGAAAACCTCTTTTTCTGCTTTATACCATAGAATTTTATGGAAAACCTGTTTTTCTGCTTTATACCATATCTTAGGTCAATAATAATTCCACAAGTCTTTTACTCGTTTATGCTAATCTTTGCATGACTGTTATAACCAAATGTTTTTTTTTAAAGTTAATTATAAATGCCAGGAAATGGATTTAATAACCAGGACTTTATATTTTGTCATACTTTTATACTTTGCATTTACATTTCTTTTTAAAAACTGGTCTTACTTCCTGCAGAGATGTGGAGTTGTAAAAGCATGAGAATTGGCTTCAATGGAGATAAAATACAGCATATTACTATGATAACATTTTATTAAAAAATTTTTGTTAAGGTTTATTTATTGACTCCTACAATTAATCTCACCTATTATTATTTTTATATGCTAATTTAAGGCAATCAAATAAATTATTTTACCCTCTTAGTACAAGAAAATTTTGTAGGTTTATAAATATTTTTGGTCACCTTTCATAATTAATGGATTTTGTGTTCACTTCTTGTGGGTTGCTTTCCTTTTTGCCATCAAAGTTATAAAACTCACCTGATTTTCTTAATGTACTCATTTTGCTTAAGAGAGTAAAATGACTTCTTAGGGAACGATAACAATTTTAGATAGTAGAATGATTTGTGGTCCTCCAGAAACTTACTGTACATAAATAGATATGTTATATCTGTAATATAAGAATTTCTGGGAGGAAATTGGGGAAAATAGCTTTCAAAAGCCTCCTTAGGGAAACTTAAAAAAAAAAAAGCAGATGGAGAAATACTGGTGTTACCACATTAAATAAAGAGGCAAGCAATCTGTCAGCAATAGTTTGTATTTATATATTTGGAAAGGAAACTCCAGGGAATAAACAAATGCACTGATGGCAGAATAACTCAGAAACATTTCCCTAGGTCAAAGTGGTTCCTTCTGAGATTTTGCTACTATGTACACACTGCTTGGTAAACTTTGCAACTTCATAGCATATCAGAAGGAACTAGTCTGCATCCTCTTCCTGTCTCTTCCCTTGGAGAAGCTTTAAGCTTTATACCGGAGACCTGCTGTTAAACAAAGATAAACTTTACCCTATACCATTCCACCATTTCTCCTCTGGAGGAGAAATTTTGCATAGCTCCTAAATGTATTTACTAAATGTACACATCTGTATTAAGCTCGTGTTAAACTAATTCAACTTATTTTTATTTCACCAGCCAAAACAGGCAAGCTAAGTATATTTCCAGTAGGAACACCATAAACCTTAGTGACTTGTTCAGCACTTTGATTCTTATCTTAACTATTTTCAACCTTAGTAGAGCTATAAATTCAGCGAAGCAAAACCCTTTCAAAAACATTGAAGTATATTTTAAAGCAATAAATATGTCAAGTAGGTTGAGTCTTAAGGGATAAAAGGAAACATTCAAGGAATGCTATTCTAAATATACCTCAACTTTAAAAATAATTTTTAAAAAATCAATGACTTTGAAACATTGTTTTTTGTTATATGGTATTTTGTACTTATGTAATAGTTCATAATATGAGATATGCTCACTTCTACAGATTTTTATCCTAACCTAACCTTCCAAGTATATCTTAATCAATAATCTTTCCAGAGAGGAAGGCTTAAGAGCAGCTTTATATTTGATTTTCAATTTTAGAATCTGTACAGCTAATAAAATTTAATTTCAAGTAAATTTTTCTAAATTGTGTATGACACCAACCAACTGATTTCCTGTCTCCTGATACGAAAAAAACAGTGACAAAATTTGCATAAATTCCACCTAAATTCTAACTTGACTATTGAACTATGTGTGTATTGGCTAGGTTTTAAGGAAAAAGTAATACAAAAATGAATTACTAGAAGTATGAATACATAATTATATATTCATAGTAATTCATTGTATATGAATACAAAAAATAAAAATGAATTAGCTAGATGTTGAAAGAACTGAATATAAAATTTCATATGTTTTTGTAGAAAAAGAAAATTTTAGAGTTTAGCAAAGTTTATTGACTAAGTATAATATAAATCAGTACTCAAAGGCGCACAACAGAATTCATAATATTTAAAACAAATGTTACATAAACAAATGTCATTTAAAATGTTATGCTGTAAAATATTTATAAAACATGAATAGAAAAATGTGACTCCAGGGGAAAAGTTGTCATTATACCCTGAACCTGAAATAACCTAGATGTAGAAATAAAAAGAAAAAGTCTTTAGAAATTTATATTGGGGCTAGGTAGAGCAGATCCTATGCAAGAATAAGGCCCTGATTTTGATCTCGATTACAAAAAGAAAAGAAAAGAAACATCCACCAAATAAAGAAAAATTCATTAACAGTGTTAAGAAGTTAAATAGATAATATAATAAATTAGTCATATAGAGGAATGGAAATTTTTTTAAAAATTACAAAAAATCAAGTAAAAATTCTAGACTTAATTAAAATGAAAAATTTAATGATAAAATTTTAATGACAAAATTAAAGTGAAAAATTTGAGGCTGAAGAAATGGTATAGCAGATAGGTGCTTGCTTTGCATGCAGCAGACCTGGGTTTGGTCCCTTGCACCCCTTATGGTCCATAGGCCACCACCAGAAGTGATTTCTGAGAATTAAGTTGGGAGTAAGCCTTGAGCACAGCCGGGTATGGCCCAAAAGCCAAATTTTTTTTAAAAATTGTTGAAAGACCTTAAAGGAATATTGATGCATCAGAGTCAGTGATGACTGAGCAAAAGCTCTATGATTAGCAGTATTGTAAACCACAGTGTCTAAGATTCAAAACTAATAATAATAATAAAGGATCATTCTCTGCCTCTGTCACCAAGTAACTAAAGAATGAATAGGGTTATTGTAATTAACTCTGGACTGGATCAATAGCACAGCAGGTGAGGAGTTTGCCTTGCACAAATCCCACCCTCCAGGAATTTATCCATTTCTTCTAGATTCTCTTGTTTTGTGGCATACAGACTTTCAAAGTAGTCTCTGATGATCTTTTGAATTTCTTTGGTTTCTGTTGTGATGTCCCGCCTTCCATTTCTGATTTGGTTTATTAGAGTTCTCTCTCTCTCTTTCTTTGTGAGTCTTGCTAGTGGTTTATCAATCCTATTTGTTTTCTCAAAGAACCAGCTCTTAGATTCATTGATCTTTCGGATTGTTTTTTTGGGTTTCCATAAATTTTTTTTCTGCTCTAAATTTTATTATTTCTTTCCTTCTGCCTGGTTTGGGCTCCTTTTGTTTGACTTTTCTAAGGTCTTGAGCTGTGAGATCAGATTATTTATGTGGGCCCTTTCTTCCTGAGATATGCTTGCAGAGCTATAAATTTTCCCCTTAACGCAGCTTTAGCTGTGTCCCACAGGTTCTGGTAGCTCATGTCTTCATTCTCATTTGTTTCCAGGTACCTTTTGATTTCTTCCTTGATTTCCTCCCTGACCCACTCATTGTTCAACATTGAGTTGTTTAGTTTCCAGGTGTATGGTTTGGTCCTCAGCGTCTGTGCATGATTAATTTCTATCTTCAGTGCATCATGGTCTGAGAAGATAGTTGATACAATTTCTATCTTCCTGATTCTATGGAGGTATGCTTTGTGGCTCAGCACATGATCTATTTTGGAGTATGTTCCATGTGCACTGGAAAAGAATGTGTATTCTTTTTTATGGGGATGCAAAGCCCTGTATAGATCTATTAGCAGCAGAATGCTGGGTTCAGTTTTTGAATCCATTTTGCCACTCTGTGTCTCTTGATGGGTGAGTTTAGACCATTGACATTGAGAGAGATTATTGTCGTGGAGTTTTGTGCCATCATTCTGTAGAAGTGTGTTATGCTTGTAGAGGTTTTTCTTTTCTTACAGGAGCCCCTTTAGTCCTTCTTTTAAGTTTGGTTTTGAGTCTATGAAGTTCCTTAGCTGTTGTTTATCCATGAAATTATGTATGGTTCCTTCGAGTTTGAGTGAGAGTTTAGCTGGATAAAGTATTCATGGTAAGGCATTCATTTCATTGAGTTTTTTCACTATAGCCCACCATTGTCTTCTGGCTTGGAGGGTTTCCTCTGGTAAGTCTGCTGTGAATCTAAGGGGTGCTCCTTTGTATGTGATTTCTTTTTTTTGACCTTGCTGCTTACAGTATTGTGTCCCTATCTATGGCATCCATTATTCTGACTGATAATGTCTTGGAGTCTTTTTATTAGGGTCTCTTCTAGCTGGCACCCTTCAGGCTCCTAGGATCGGAACATCTGCATTATCCAGCTCTGGGAACTTTTCAGCAATGATTTCTTCAACTGTGGCTTTCTCGTTAGGGTTGCCTCTCTGTCCTTCTGGAACTCCAATAATTTTTATGTTATTTCTCTTGGCATCATCGCCTAGGTCTCTGATTCACCCTAGAACTATTTTAAGGTCTTTTCCAATTGTTTGTTGTAGCCTGTGGGCTTTCTGCTGCTCATCTTCAAGCTCACTAATTCTATCTTCAACTGTAGCCATTCTACTGTTGAGGGCTCCCACTGTGTTTTTGATTTCGTCTACAGTGTCTTTTATTCGTAACATTTCTGAATGTAGCTTTCCAATTTCTGCTCTCATTTCTTCCCGTTATTTCTTCGCTGACTGCTCCACCGTTTCTTTAAGTTCAATGAACATTCTCAGAATTTCTTCTCTGAATTCTTTATCAGAGAGATCACATTTGTGGGAAACCCCTGATGAGGCTTCTAGACTCTTTTCTTCGTCCTTTCCTTGCAATGGGGATTTGCGCGGTTTCTTCATGCTGTCATGATTGTATGGCGGTAGGACCTTCCTGTTCACTAGAGCTAATCTCTATTTTTGTGAGTTTTTGATATTTTGGTGCAATTGGAGTAGGCTAGTGGTTTATTTAGCCTTTTGTGTTTGAGGTAGCTGGGGAGATCTCCACAAAGTTAGTTAATGGGGATTGAGACGTCTGTCAAGTATACTGGAACTTGACAGGGAAAAGAACTGCCATGGCCCCTGAGACCACACCCACTGAAGCGGGGCCACGCCCACTACCAAAGAGGCAATGCCCTTTCTGGCCACTGGACATTGGGTTGAGATCAGGTCAGATCCCGCTGAGGGCTGGGATGTTCAGTGAGGGGATCAGGGGCACCTGGATGAGGAAGCAGGAAGCGCAGGGTCAGTGGTGGTGAGGGGTGGGGTCCCTGCCCGCTGGACACTGGTTTGAGATTGGGTCAGGGGGACGGTGGGCTGAGAGTGCGGGCACCGACGGCTGGGATGCTCAGTGAGGGGCTAGTATAGATTTTTTTTAATTGACTCTAACTACTTTACAGCTATTTAAAAAATATGTATATATGTACATATATATGTATCTCAAACTCAGGAGTGGCATGGAAAGAAAAATATCAAACCCAAGGCCTATAGAAATGAACCTTAGGTAATAAAATATATTAAATAGTATTTGTTTTGCCATAGTTCACTGTTGCTCATATGGGCATCTTTTTTGGATCACAGAATTATACTGATTACCTTAAAAATGCCAGACTCTGCCATGTGGGCGAGATACTCTCTATAGCTTGCCAGGCTTTCTGAGAGGGACGGAGTAATCGAACCCGGGTCGGCTGCATGGCAAGCTACCCGTGGCGTATTCGATATGCCAAAAAAAGTAACAACAAGTCTCACAATGGAGATGTTACTGGTGCCTGCTCACGCAAATCTATGAGCAATAGGATGACAGTGACAGATATGATGAATAATATCACTCAGCACCAAATCCTAATAGTTTTTGACTGTGGGTAAATTACCTTTAAAAGCATCAGTTTCCTTACATATAAACATTTGCCCTCAGGATCTATTATGAAAAAAGTATGTCAGATTTAAAAAAAATAAAGCCACACTTAAGATAATTCAGTAGTGTTGGTTACCTTCTGTGTAATATTTTCCCTGTAAAAAGGAACTTTTAACAAACAGAATCACAAAGTCTCTAAAAAAGAGGATGTAGATATTGTATAATTCTATCACAGGAATTTAAAAAATATTTTATACAAATGTTCTTTATATTAAGAAGAATTTGGGAGCTAAACTAATAAATAAGAATATCTAAAATAGAGGCTCGAGCGATAGCACAGCAGGTAGGGCATTTGCCTTGCATGCGGCCGACCCGGGTTCGATTCCCAGCATCCCATATGGTCCCCTAGCACCGCCAGGGGTAATTCCTGAGTGCAGAGCCAGGAGTGACCCCTGTGCATTGCTGGGTGTGACCCAAAAAGCTAAAAAAATATACATATATATATAAAATATTTGTGATCCTGCTCACTCTTAAAACTTTAGTATTATCTTTTTTTATTATTTTACTCCAAATGAAAAAAATGAAAGACCTTTCTTTTTTTTTTTTAAGAATTTTATTTTATTGAATCACCATGTGGAAAATTACAATGCTTTCAGGCTTAAGTCTTAGTTATACAATGCTGAAACAACCCGCCCTTCACCAGTGCCCATATCCCACCACCAAAAAAAACAAAACAAAACAAAATACATACACCTCCCATCCCGCCCCCCTACCCCCCCTTGTAACTGATAAATTTCACTTTACTTTCTATTTACTTTGGTTACATTCAATATTTCAACACAAACCTCACTATTATTGTTAGGAGTACCCCACTAGAGTCAGACCTGTTGTAAGAGATATGAGGTCGCACGGCCGCGCGGTTTTGGATTTCTGTACTTTAGCAACTAAGTCCAGGGAGATTTCTTCCAGATATTGGATCATTGCAAGCTTGTAAACCCGATCTGTGGTTGTCATAATATGATGGTCACCACACCCTTCACCCCCGGCAAGGAAGAAGCGAGAGAGACAAATACCTTTCCCCTCCTGGGCGGGCATGGGGCTGCGGCTTAGTTCTCAGGCTGGAGACATTCTGTGAGGAGCTCCCCATGTCGAAAAATTTAGTTGGCGTCTGGAGTCACGCTCATGCAGCTGCAGAGAGGCCGCACATGTGAGAGGCCGGGATCACATCTTGGCGGCCGAAAAGACCTTTCTGACTATGTTTACGGCAACTAATTTTTTTTAATTTCAATGGTTCTCAGCCAATTTTTTTACTTTGTTAATGCTTAATTCTATTTTTTTTAAATATTGTATAAAGTAGTTCACAGTATTTGATTACATTTGATAAACAACCAAGTCCACCACCATTACACCTTTCCATCACCATATTTCGGATGTTTCCATCTCAAACCCCAATCCCTGTCCCAAAGCAGAACTGAAGTAATATATTTTGTATTATTTGTTATGAAAGACCGCTGAAAATGATACAATAAAACTATCCTTAGAGGAAAAAGTGTGAAGGTAGTTATATTTCATCCAAGGGCCATTAAACCCTTTTATAAGAGATCACTAACATGTTGTTAAAGGTTGAACCTTCTGTTCCTTTATATATATATATATTTATATATATATTTATATATATAAATTTATATATATTTATATATATATAAAGGTTGAACCTTTATATATTATATATATAAATATTTATATATATAAATTATATATATTATATATATAATTTATATATATAAAGGTTGAACCTTCTGTTCCTTTATATATAAATATATATATATATTTATATATATATATATATATATATATATAGCGCAGTGGTAGGACATTTACCTTGCAAGTGGTCCACCTGAGTTCGATTCGCCATCCCTCTCGGAGAGCCCGGCAAGCTACCGAGAGTATCCCACCACGCGGCAGAGCCTGGCAAGATCCTCATGGCTTATTCGATATGCCAAAAACAGTAACAAGAAGTCTCATAATGGAGATGTTACTGGGGCCCGCTCAAGCAAATCGATGAACAACAGGACAACAGTGCTACAACAGTGCTATATATCTCACTTGTCACTTGTATCACTTATCATCCCATTGTTGTTTGTCGATTTGTTCAAGTGGGCGCCAGCAACATCTCCATTTGTCCCTGTTGCATGCTAGTGTAGCCCTATGGCATCTGCTCGCTCCAGGAACATGAAGAGCCTCAAACCGTTCATTCAGGGTCCTGACGAAGAAGTCTGACCATCTCATAGGTGGGCAGCCACGCAGTCTTTTGACATTCCATGGAATCCAGTCAGTAACAGCTCTAGTCCAGTGGTCATCTCTAACTCACATTGCATGTCCAGCTCATCTGATTTTTGACGTCTTGGCAAAGGAGACAGTGTCCCTGATTCTTGATCGTCGACGGAGGTCAGAACTCCAGTTTCCTTCTGTCACTTGAGTGAAACGTGATACACACACACACACACACACACACACACACACACACACACACACACACACATATATATATAATCTGATTTTATTGGTTGTCTCCTACTTTGTAACCCATCAAATGTGGTGCGGTACTTTTGGTGTATGGAGTGGTGTGTGGTATAAAGTGTCTAGGAATAGGTTCACTCATGGGTGAAGCTCAGCCCGAGTATGTGGGAAGTGGCCATGAACATTGTGGCAGTTGGGTCTGAAGGTTTTCGGCTGCTGGGTCTGGGTCCCTTAGGGCAGGGAGGGGTCTCACCCACCCCCCCTCTTGGGCGCTCCGAGTGAAACAGCCTGGTGTGAGGTCCAGCAGCATGGTTTTGATGAGGGTCATGTTATGCTCCTTTCTGGGAAAGGACATGCGATCAGGATGGTGGCCGATGATGAGATTATCTAGCACCAGCCAGAGGTGGCTTATGGGAATGACTGCTGAGTCACTGGAGACGGGAGGGGGGTAGGGGTAGGGGCAGTGGATCTCCATTCCCAGTCCCGTTGAACCTAGAGTTCTCAATCACAAAGTCCCACTTACCTGGGCTTTCTGAGAGCTCACTCATGGGTGAGGCTCAGCCTGAGCTTGTGGAGAGCGGCTGTGAGCATGGTGGTGGTTGAGTTCTGGAGAATCAGCCAAATTTTTAAAACTGTTTTCTAGGTTGTGTGTGTGTGTGTGTGTGTGTGTGTGTGTGAAATCTACTGTCAAATATATCACAGTCTTCTTGGTCAGTAGATTTAAAGCATATTTTGCAGTAATTAAAAAATAATTTCTTCTGGCACTCTTTATTCTTGAACTGGCTTTTCTCTCTGACTCATGTTTTCTCTTATTTCTCTGGCCTTTTCTTAGTTACCTTTATGGGAAACTTCAGAATGTCACTTTGTTCTTCAAAAAAAACAATCTTTTTGATGAGCAATAAAAATATCTTTTTATTGCTTCATTTGTTCAGAGACCAAACTCGGTGATATTCATGGTCTACTCTTAAGCTAGGTATTCAAGGGTCACTCCTGGTGCTCAAGAGAACATGCAGTGCTGGAAATTGAACCCAGGTCCTCACACATAAAAGGTTCTACCACTGAGCCACATCCCAGGCCACCAAAGTATCTTTAGACCTCACATTTCTATCTGCTCCAGTGATGGCTGCTATGACACTTTGGATAAACTTCTGGTTCTCTACCTTGACTGAAAAGACCTTTGATGAATTGAAAGCTTTCTGATACTTAGTTTGTCTCCAGCCACCAGTACTGTGAATTTTGAATTCTCCAGCCACCAGTACTGTGAATTTTGGATTCTCTTTACTAAACCACTATTAATTGCTCAAAAAGTTAGCTTTTTCAGTGGCATGGCGACTGCCATCTTTTAGAGCCCACTGAACAAAGGTATGAGCTTGCAGTGATGCTACTTCTGGCAGAAATTTCTCTGGACTTAATTACTAAAATACCAGAAATCCAAGACCTCATATGCTCTTCATTCTCAGCAATGGAAAATAAATTATCAAATGATGCCTTTTCGGCAGATCTGATTGTTGGGGGGAAATTCCAAACAATAATAGTGAGTTTTCTCTTGAAATATTGAATGTAATTAGAGTAAAGAGAGAGTAAAGTGAAAATCATCAGCCATACAGGCAGTTTGGGGGGGAGTGGGAGGTATACTGGGTTCTTGGTGGTGGAACATGTGCACTGGTGAAGGGATGGGTGTTTGATCATTGTATCACTGAGACTTAAACCTGAAAGCTTTGTAACTTTTTTCATGGTGATTCAATAAAAAAAAAAAAAGAACCCCAGGGACTTGGCACACCGCTGGGGTGACATAAATAGATTGATAAATATTTTATACGACAAAAGACAACAAAATTAAACTGACTTATTAGCAAAAAAAAAGTTAGCTTTTTTTCCTTACCTGTAAACAAGACGATTCTTTTCTCTGAACAGTTACTTTCTTCTTTGGCTAATCCCTACTTGTTTTTCTGTTTAAAAGTCATGTATTTGGAGAGACCAGGGAGGTAGCATAAAGGGGTAGAGTACAGATCTTGCATGCACAATGCTTGTAGTTTGATATCCAGTACCTCCAGATGTAGCCACAGTGCCCCCAGAACACTGCAGGTCAAGCTGAGGGTTGTAGGGAGTAATCACCGGAACACCTGAGTAGGGCCCTGTAGAATTAAAAAGAAGAGAGAGGGAGAAAAGCTTGTCATTACACACTTTTTGACTAATGGCAAAGTAGTTATCTAATTTCCACAGTAGTTATCTAATTTATTGTAAATTTTTATTTGGTTAACGTAGTTCTGCCTCTAAATGTAACTCCTTAGGTAAAAATTGCCTTCATATAGTTTCATTATATCCTAACACCTGCTTGTTTGTTAGGAGGACTTGGTTTTTTTGGTTTTTTTTTTTTTTTTTTTTACTTTTTGGGTCACACCCGGCGATGCTCAGGGTTTACTCCTGGCTCTGTACTCAAGAACTACCGCTGGCGGTGCTCAGGGCACCATATGGGATGCTGGGAATTGAACCTGGGTCAGCCGCGCGCAAGGCAAACGCCCTACCCACTGTGCTATTGCTCCAGCCCCTTGGTTGCTTTTTTTTTTTTTTTTTTGCTTTTTGGGTCACACCTGGCGATGCATAGGGGTCACTCCTGGCTCATGCACTCAGGAATCACCCCTGCAGGTGCTCAGAGGACCATATGGGATGCTGGGATTCGAACCCGGGTCAGCCGCGTGCAAGGCAAATGCCCTACCTGCTGTGCTATCACTCCAGCCCTGCCCCTTGGTTGCTTTTTAAAGAGACACACATATGCACTTTTATTTATTCAACACTCATTACTCATGGATTATATTTCTGTGATCTTACCTAGTCACTAAAATTAAGTTTTAATCTCAAAATCAGTACTTGTATTACAGAGCTGGAGATAGAATACAGCAGGTAAGGCACTTGCCTTGTGCATGGATGACCTGAGTTAGATCCCTAGCAGTGTATATTGTTCCTGAGCCCTGGCAGGAATGATCCCTGAATGTAGTCAGGAGTAGCCCTGAACCCTACTGAGTGGGACCCAAAACCAAAACAAAACAGAAAATACTTGTAGTGCAGGCATTTGTGGATAGGTGCATAGTGGTGAAAATTTTCAATGCCTGACAGGTGTATTCCTAGTGGAGGACAAATAAGGAAATACCCTGCCTTAATGTTTTAGTTTTTATATTATAAGCAAGTTGAACTGGAGCCTGGCAGAGCCTGGCAAGCTACCCATGGTGTATTTGATATGCCAAAAACAGTAACAAGTCTCACAATGGAGACGTTATTGGTACCTGCTTGAGCAAATCAATGAGCAATGGGATGAAAGCACTACAGTGTATTATAAGCAAGTACCCATTTTCTGATATCCACATTTTTCCTGAATTTTTGTGCTTTTTGATGATTTTTGCCCATTAAGAATCCCAAAGTGCTGAAGTCCTAGACTGTAAAAGGCTTTGGCGTGTCTCATGGAGAAAATATATTTGATGATCTTTATCAGGCATAAGTTAAATTCTGGACCATGAATTCAATGTGAACTCAATATTGCATATTAAATAAAGTGTCTTTAAACAGAAATATACATAAACAAGATAACATCTCAGTTGATGAAATTATTATGAACAGAGCGTGTAGCAATCTAACTCTAAATTTTCTCTAAAATCAATAGTTCAGTATTTCACTACTCATTGTTGATAGCGACTTGAAAGAATATAACTGCCAGAAATGATGATTGACTGCAATTCTAAACTGTTACTCAAAAATATATTAATTGTTTCATTAACTTGCTTTTTGCTCTACATAATTTGTGAATGCCACTTAAATGTCACATATATTTGCTTCATATGTTATTTTCCCCCTGATTTAAATTTTAATAAAGTAGTTCACAGTAATTTACCGTATTCAGTATTCCAACACCAATCCCACCACCACACCTTCCCACCACCTTTAGTTACCCTCCCCACCACCCAAGCCTGTCGTATGAAGGGGAGTATAAAAACTCGTGGCCACACGCTCTGGGGATTCTGAGATTTTGGGTAGGGTGATACAACTTGTGGCTCTGTTGCAAGATTTATTTGTCAGTCTCTGGATCATGGTTGTTAATGAGTTTAAATGGCACCAAAGGTGGTTCCTGGGCATGACTTCTGGGCTCTGGGAAAACAGGGATATGGGTGGAGGTCGCCCATTCCAGACTCCAGAGTCCTGGGGAGTTACAAAAGCCTAATACCTGGGGTTTTCAGCGGATTTATTCTCATGCATAAGGGGCTTGACTTGAGCCTGTGGAGATCATACATTATTCTATTAAGAAAAACTTTGTTCTTATATATTTTGTATGACTATAGAGAAAAGTATGACTAATATAAGTCAAATTACTTTGCTTATATTACATCTCCAAGGTGAAAAACATTTCATTTAATTAATTAATTTATTATTGAATTTCCGTGATACAGTTACAAACCTTTCATGATTGAATTTCAGTCATACAGTGATCTAACACCCATCCCTCCACTAGTGTACATTTTCCATCACCAATGTCCCCAGTATTCCTTCCACCACCATGACCCTACCCCAACCCCTGCCTCTTTGGCAGGCACCTTCCTTCTTACTCTCTCTACTTTTGGGCATCATGGTATACAATACAGATACTGAAAGACCATCATCTTTTGTCCTTAGTATACTTTGAGCATACATCTCCCATCCCGAGCAACCCCTCCAACCATCATTGACCTACTGGTCCCTTCTCCATCCCAACTGCCTTCTGCCCCAGCACAAGAGGCAGTCTTCCAAACCATGGAGTGACCCTCCTGGCCCTTGTCTCTACTGTCCTTGGGTTTTAGTCTCATGTTATCTTATATTCCACAAATGAGTGCAATCATTCTATGTCTGTCTCTCTCTCTCTCTGACTTATTTCACTTACTTGATATGCTACATGTCCATCCACTTATAAGCAAATTTCATGACTTCATCTTCTCTAACAGCTGCATAGTATTCCATTGTGTAGATGTACTATAGTTTCTTTAACCAGTCTTCTATTGGGCATGTGGATTGTTTCCAGATTTTGGCTACTGAGAACAGTGCTTTAATAAATATCCAAGTACAGATGTCATTTCTACTGTTCATTTTTGCATCCCCAGAATATAAATGGAAAACATTTTAGTTTACCTTGTATTGGCTCACTTAATTGGCACTAACATTTTATTTGCAGATAGTTTTGTAAAATATGGTACTTAAATACAAAACATGGCTGCATTACATTTCCACATGTGAAAGTAATACCATTTTGAATAATTTGGGTCTTGAATTTTCTTCTCTTCAGATAGTCAACGTCTACAGTTGGATCTACAGAAAATGGAGCTTCTGGAAAGTAAGATGACTGAGGAGCAACAATCTCTAAAGAGTAAGATAAAGCAACTGACAGATGATCTGGAGACATATAATGATTTACCAGCCTTAAAATTATCAGGTGAAGAAAAGAAAAAGGTAAATGCTAATAGTGTTATACAAAATTGCAAAAAGTTCAAATTACTTTTTCTTGTTCCAGTTTAAAATATATCATTTATAATGCTGGGGGAAAAGGCAGCTCAGATAGAGAAGAGAACAATAAGTATGGGGTGCTTGGAGGGCCCACTCAGGATGGGAGATGTGTGCTGAAAGTAGACTACAGACTGAATTTGGCCATTCAATACCTCTATCGCAAACCACAACACCCATAAGGAGAGAGAATGAGAGCAAGAGCAAAAGGGAATGCCCTGCCACAGAGGCGGGGTGGGGTAGGGGGATGGAGTGGAAGTAGTGGGAGGGATACCGGGAACATTGGTGGTGGAGAATGCGCACTGGTGAAGGGATGGATACTTGATCATTGTGTGACTGATACATAAGCACGAAAGTTTGTAAGTCTGTAACTGTACCCCATGGTAATTCATTTTTTTAAAATTTTAATTTAATTTAAAAAATAAAATATATAATTTATTGATTTATTGTTTTCAGTTTTTTATTTGATATGAAGTAACCAAAAATGAAGATATTATGGTAGGAATTTAGAGCTTTTACAGATTAAAAAGAAGATAAATATTAAGGCTGGAGAGCTAGTACAATGGGTAGGACCAGCTTGCGTTTGATTCCCAGTACCACATATGGTCCCCCAAGCCCCACTTCAGGAATTATCTCTGAGCCCAAAGCCAGGAGTAAGCCCTGAGCACTGCTAAGTGTCAATACAAAAAAGAGAAAGAAAGATAAACATTGAAAAGCAAAAGGGAGCATTCAATAGGTAGAAACTTTGTTATATGCAGATTTGATTATGACTTATGTAAATTTTGTCACTGGTTTTTAATTGCCACTTGCATTAATTTAAAGTAAACTTTATTTTAAACCAAAGATAAATTTAGGAAAGTTAATATAGTAGGGTAAGAACCAATAGAGCAGCTTTATATTATAATTAATATAGTTGATACTAACTCAGTTTATTACAACTCACATTATAGTTTTATTAATATTTTGAGTATTTATAGCATTAGTAGAATTTTATCAAAACACCATTGAATTTATTTACATCAAATGAATTTCTATTTATATTGTTCTGTTATTTCCTTCTGTTCGGATTTATCTAGAAATTACATCAGGAGAGAACAGTGTTATCAACTCGCAGAAATGCCTTTAAAAAAGTAATGGAGAAGCTAAACTTAGAGTATGAGAGTCTAAAAACACAGTTACAAGAAAACGAGACACATTCTCAGGTAAAAATTAAATGGAAAATCGTTAATTTTTTTATTATTTTCAGATTCTCTGCTTTAGTCTTTTCATTTATCTTTTCAAACTCTGCTTGTTTATAAATTTTAAGTATTGTCACTGTATCACTGTCATCCTGTTGATCATCAGTTTGCTTGAGCGGGCCCAGTAACGTCTCTATTTGTCCTAGCCCTGAGATTTTAGTAGCATCTCTTTACTTGTCCTTCCCAACAGTGCTGCATTAGAGGCTGTTCAGGGTCAGAAGAATGGGACCCATCATTGTCACTGTGTTTGGCATATGAATACGCCCCAGGGAGCTTACCAGGCTCTCCCGTGCAGGCAGGAAACTCTCTGTAGCTTACCAGGTTCTCCGAGAGGGAGAACTAGGCTATAAGATATTGCGCAGCAGCAAATGCAGCCATGCGCTTCTGGGAGCTTGGTTTTGTAGTCTCCGGATGTTGGCTATTGTGAGATACACAGCGCCGGGGGCAGTGTCTGAGTGTGACCGCCTAGCTACTGGAAAATGGGGGACCTGGGGGAAAAAGGCCCAGTCCCAATCCGAGCAGGCTTGGAGATCTCAACCCCGAGTCCCGCACACCTGAGTTCCTCTGCTGGTTCCTTCATGTGTGAAGCTTGTCCAAGCGTGTGGAGAGTGGCCTTGAGCATGGATGTGGCTGGGTTCCAGAACTCTTCAGCCGCCGAGGCTTTGCTCTATCTGATGGCTATTGGGCAAATTTTTTTCTAATCTTTGTATCTTGGTCACTGTTTCTTTGGAGGTGCAAAAGCTTTATGGCTTAATGTGGTCCCATTTATTTATCTTTGCTTCCACTTGTTTGGTCAGTGGTATTTCATTTTTAAAGATGCCTTTACTTTCAATGACATGGAAGGTTCTGTCCACATAACTTTATGGTTTCACTATGTATCCTATGGATTCAGGCATCACTGTTCACAATAGCCAGAATCTGGAAACAACCCGAATGCCCAAGAACAGATGACTGTATAAAGAAACTATGGTACATCCACACAGTAGAATAGTATGCAGCTATTAGGAAAAATGGAGTTATGAAATTTGTTATAAATGGGTGGACATGGAGAATATCATGCTGAATGAAATGAGTCAGAAGGAGAGGAATAGAAATAGAATGACTGGACTCATTTGTGAGATATTAAAAAAAAACACCCTAATATAGCCCAATACTCAAGGACAGTAGAATCAAGAACCAGGAGAATTGGTCCACAGTTGGAAACCTACCTCAAATGCTGTGGGAGAAAAGACAGTTGGGATAGAAAAGGGACCACCATGGCAAAGAGAGTTGGAATAATCACTCTGGATAAGAACTGTTTGCTGAGATTCTCAAAAAACTAGAGGTTGAGCTCCCATTTGACCCAGCAATACCACTGCTGGGAATATATCCCAGAAAAGCCAAAAAGTATAGTCGAAATGACATCTGCACTTATATGTTCACCGCAGCACTGTTTACAATAGCCAGAATCTGGAAAAAAACTGAGTGCCCTAGAACAGATGACTGGTTGAAGAAACTCTGGTACATCTATACAATGGAATACTATGCAGCTGTTAGAAAAAATGAGGTCATGACGTTTGCATATAAGTGGATCAGCATGGAAAGTATCATGCTAAGTGAAATGAGTCAGAAAGAGAGAGACAGACATAGAAAGATTGCACTCATCTGTGGAATATAGAATAATAGACTATAAGACTAACACCCAAGAATAGTAGAAATAAGTACCAGGAGGTTGTCTCCATGGATTGGAGGCTGGTCTCTCATTCTGGGCAACTCAGAGAAGGGAACATCAAGTAAAATGTAGTCGGAGGTCATGTGGGGGAAGGGTGATGCGGGCCAAATATAGACTAGAGACTGAACACAATGGCCACTCAACACCTTTATTGCAAACCACAACACCTAATCAGAGAGAGAGAACAAAAGGGAATACCCTGCCATAGTGGCAGTGTGGGGTGGGGGGAGACGGGACTGGGGAGGGTGAGAGGGATGTTGGGTTTACTGGTGGTGGAGAATGAGCACTGGTGAAGGGATGGGTTATCGAACTTTGTATGGGGGAAACATGAGCACAAAAATGTATAAATCTGTAACTGTACCCTCATGTTGATTCACTAATTAAAAATAAACTATTAAAAAAAAAGAACTGTGTGCTGAAAACAGGTAAAGGAACAAACATGATAACCTCTCAGTACCTGTATTGCAACCATAATACCCCGAAGTGAAGAGAAAGAGGGAGAGAGAGGGGGAGGGAAAGGGAAGCGTGAGGGAGAGGGAGGAGAAAGGAAAGTGCCTGCCATGGAGACAGGCTGTGGGGAGGGTGGCAGGAAGGAAAGCTGGGGACATTGGTGTTGTGAAATGTACATTGGTGGAGGGATGGGTGTTGGAACACTGTATGACTGAACCTGACCATGATCAGCTTTGCAACTCTGTATCTCATGGTGATTCAATTAACAATAAATAAATAAATATATATATGGCTACACGGGTATCATTTGCCTTGCATGCGGCCAATCCAGGTTCAATTCCCAGCATCCCATATGGTCCCCTGAGCACCGCCAGGAGTAATTCCTGAGTGCATGAGCCAGGAGTGACCCCTGTGCATCGTCAGGTGTGACCCAAAAAGAAAAAAAAATTAAACATTTAGGAATAGATTGTGGTTTAAATTTTTTAATTATTATAACAATTGGGCTGGAACTATAGCACAGCGGGTAGGACATTTGCCTTGCACGAAGCCGACCCAGATTTGATTCCTCTGCCCCTCTCAGAGAGCCTGATAAGCTACCGAGAGTATCTCGCCCGCATGGCAGATCCTGGCAAGTCTCCTGTGGCGTATTTGCTATGCCAGAAACAGTAACAAAAAGTCTCACAATGGAGACATTACTGGTGCCTGCTCGAGCAATCTGATGAGCAACGGGATGACAGTGATACAGTTATATATAAAGAACTTATAAGAGACCTGTTAAATAAGTTGTAGGAAAAAGATATTCAGACACAAACTTGTGCCTCATTATATCCTGGAGAAGCTGCTGATTTAGGTATATAAAATAGAAGGAATTTGACCATCTGATATAATGTCACTTTTATAGCATTATTCACATAGCACTTAAGAAGTCTGCTGTATTTATAAAGGCTACTTCTGAGTATGAAAATAAGGGGGAAGAGGTTAGTACTTGACTTAATCTAAAAGATTACTAGAGATTTTTCTTTTGTCAAAAAGTGCTGACTGCTTCCTTAGATCAGTCTGGACTTCGAGGTCCTATATGAGGAAGCTAGATCTGATTTAGTGTAGTGTTAACACACAGCAATTTGCATAATGTATTATAATTCATCCTATATCTCAATTTATCTTTTAAGGAAACAATGAAGTGGATGCAATATTAAGACTGAATTTATGCCCTGAAAATAATTTAAACATAAATGTAGAAAGAAATATTAATCCTGTTTCAATTGTCAGATATTTCGATTGTTATTACTATTTGAAAATGTCTCATTAGAACATTGTCTCATTTTTCAGATAGTTGCTTTCTGAGGAAAAAAAAAAACTATGTGCATCTTAAAAAAGAAAGACCGTAACCTAGAGTTACAAGGTTAATTAAATCAGAAAAAACAGTTTAATTCTATAACAGTAAAATTGTCTTCTGAGGAAGCAACCATCAATATAATATCCACATTAGCTTCCTGTTGATGCAAAAATTATTGTAATGGTGCCAGCTTTTTACCAGCCTGCTTATAATCTTCACACTGCAGCTCTGTTCTTATCACAACTTGTGGAATTAGACAGGAAATTTAGCCCTGGAAATAAGGAAGTTTTTCCTATATAGCTGAACCTTTGACAGTGTTAGAATATATATTATAATCGTGACATTAAACTTCCAGATTTCAAGGAGCAGTTCCCATTATGTCCCATTCTTTTTTTTAACTTCTTTTAGAAATGGGGAAAATCTCAAATTGTCTCTCAATTGGCATATTAAATGATACAATACATTCAGTATTTTGCAGTAAAGTAGACATGTAGAGTAAAACTTACTGTTTAATTCAACATTATATTTATTAATATATTTACTATTGTTTAAACTTTTATAAACCTTTTTTTGTCTACCATGGCTTTATCTCAATAAAATGAAAGGAGTTGATAAGATTTAAAGTTCAGTGTTTTTTCCCTCCTTATCCTCTTTAAAAGGGTGTATAATTGTTTTGCATATGAGCATTGGCTAACATTTTTCTTTTGTGTTTTTAGCTTACAAATTTGGAGAGGAAGTGGCAACACCATGAGCAAAATAATTTTGTAATGAAAGAATGTATCCTTTAAAAAGCTACAAGTGAATCTCATTATGTTTTTCTAGGAAATTTTTTCAAGACAAATTCATTTTAGCACATCTACCTAATACAGACAAAATATTGAGCTAAACTATAGGAGAAATAAGTAAAACGTTCTACTCTGCAATAGCTAGGTGTGTGTACATATGTGTGTGTGGTACACTGGTAACAAACAGAGTATGCAAAGTCATACTGTGGCTTGTAGAAGCATGGAGACTAAGTACATAGATTTAGTAGTTAGAAAATCTAATTTTATTTATTTTATGTTTGCTATATTATTGTGGTAACATTGCTTATAATAGTGTCAATGTTTATGCTTTTGTTGTACAAAATTACTGCACCTTCAGGGAAATCTAGATTTAAATGTTGACTCTATTATATACAAATTATGGACCATGGACAACTTACTTAATTTGTTCAACTCTGAATTTTATCATAAGTAGTTAATATTTTCTTTTCATAGAGTTGTTGAGAGAATTATGTATAACCATATATGTCTGATGTATATCAGCATTTCTATAGTTTGTTATTATTTATAGTGCTGCTTCTTGGATATCTGCACAGGAAAATGAGATAAACAAGTAAGGTCATAAGAAATTTAACCTTCAAGCTTATGTCAGTCACTTCAACTTGATCTTATTTTTGCCAAGATGGTACTTATGTCCCATTTTCTTATCTTTTGGTGTGATCATAGGAGGAAGCAGATGCTGAGGACATGTATTGTGGAATTTCAAGAAACATTTCCTCAAAAGTTGTTTCCTATTCCTTGCTTTGACCCATTCATTCAAGGACATTTCTGCCTAAGAGGATGAGATTCAGCCTTGTTGGTAGCACATTTTCTCTTCTAGAAAGAGGGCTTGCTGAACTTGAGTGCAGAAAAGCATGGACTACTCCTGGCTTACCTCCAGATGAGATGCTTTAGAGGCTCTCTCCCAGTGATCATGCAGTTCAGTTTGAAAGAATACTTCTATTCACAACATACAAAAGTCCAGCACTCTAATTTTTGCAGCATAAAATACATAATTTTGAACAGTGTAGTGTTGTCTGAAATTCTTAATAGTACTCTAGAGAACATATTTTTGACCAACTAAGACCAGAATTATTAGATTGAAATGAATAACATGTTAATTCTAAAAATATGGTCCAGAACAATAGTACAGCAGATAGGGTGTTTGCCTTGCACATGACCAACCCGAGTTCTATCCCTGATGTCTCATATGGTCCCACCAGGAGTAATTCCTGAGTGCAGAGGCAGGAGTAACCCCTGAGCATTGCTGGTTATAACCCAAAAAGGAAAAGAAAAAAAAAAAGTTCCTACATTTGGGCAAACTTTAAAAAAAAAACAAGTTTTGCTTGATGGTTTAGATTTCAGTTGATAAGTAATTTGCTAAAATAGCATTGTTAAAATTGTTAAAATGTGTTAAAATTCTCATTGTACTTTTTCTGTGCTATCTTCAATTTTTAATCAAAAGAAATCCCAGTATTACTTGGTTCCTTTCGGAGTTACTGTTAGATTGATAATTTAATTAAATGGTGTTATTCTTAACTTAGATAATTAATTAGTCATAGCAACCAAGAGTCAAGAGAGTGATTACCAACCAATTATGAAGAATGTGACCAAGCAAATTGCAGAGTACAATAAGACCATCGTGGATGCTCTACACAACACAAGCAGAAACTGAATCTAAACCAGCTGAAAGACTAAATGTCATCTTTCTGCTGATCTTCATATAAGCTGACTGGAAAAATAGCTTCCTCTTGTATAGTTTTGCATGTTCTTTGAAGAGTGATATTTAAAATAGTGTAATGGTTCAATAGAGTTTGCATATAAGAGTATTATCAACTTTCTGTTTTGTTATGATGATTTAAAAAAAAAGGTCTCAAAGAGGGGCTGTGAGAGCTCAGAGGACTAAATACAGGTTTTTCAGGAGGAAAACGTGGGGAAGCCTGGGCTTGATTCCCAGCACCGTATGGAACCATGAATATCATTGAAAGCAACTCCCAAACACCACCAGGCTGGCCCAACACCTCCTCGCCCCAAAAAACAATCTCTCTGCCCTGCACCTTATATATTTTTATTTTGTCCCATATGTGACAGGGAAACCTTATGGTTTGAAAGGTATGCTGTTGGGCCAGAGTGTTGCTGACCTGATGGGGCACATGTCTTACTTGAGGCTCAGGGTTTGAGCGCCAGCACCACAAACAAACCAACCAGTGAGCATTAAAAGAAATACTGTAGTGAAATGTGGTTATTTTGGTCTATGGCTGCTGCTATTTCTGCCCCAGAGTTTGATGAGAATTTGCTTTTTCATATGGTAGGAGTACTTAACGAGGTTAATTTATAAATATTAACTAGAAAAAACTAGAACACTTACAATTGTGTAGTATAAGTCTGGGATCTCTTATTGTATCTAAAGATGTATGCTTTCTTTTGGAGCCAGGAATTTGTTGTCTTGGCCAGCATAAAATATTCATTAAAGATATTCTTCTACTGATCTCCTGTTGTTCACCAAGTTAATCTATTTGGCATCCCTCTTATATGTATATTGATTTGTTTCTTGGGGAGAGGGAAAGTGGGAATCTTTCTTTAGATATTTTGCGTAAATTGTCTCAGGCATGTTCTTTTCTGAAAGTAATATCACTAAATATTGTGGTGTAGAAGGATGAGCCCAGGTGATACATCTATTAAAGTAGTATTCTTAAAGATGTGCTTTGGTCCTAACTTGTAGTAATAGAATGAATCACAAAAGTTGTTGAAACCAAGGTAAATTGTTTCCTTTTTCTTGGCTGCTCAGAACTCTAAATCTGCTATTGTGCCATAAGTTCAAGAGTAATATATACTGTTAATAATGGCTGCTGTTTATGTGAGTAGTAGGATTGTGGGTATTTTTTTTTTTATTTTTTTGCTTTTTGGGTCTCACCCGACGATGCACAGGGGTTACTCCTGGCTTTCCACTCAGGAGTTACTCCTGGCAGTGCTCAGGGGACCATATGGGATGCTGGGGATCGAACCCGGGTCAGCCGCGTGCAAGGCAAACGCCCTACCCGCTGTGCTATCGCTCCAGCCCCAATTGTGGGTATTTTAATCTTTCTCAAATTTTGTGTACATTTCAAAAGTATGATATATACCTATAATTCTTAGAAATGCAATGAAAATGAAATTACGCAGTTAGAAACTTTTAATATAGTAATAAAACCAGATTCTAGTCCTTGCTCTTAACAAAAACTGAACAAATCTTCACCCAGAAAGAAAATAAAAATATTGGCCTTTCCATTAAAAAACACTTTTATACCATATCAATTAGAAGTTTGGCAGGAAAACTGAAAATTTCTTACAAAACAAGTCAGGTGTCTGACTTCTATTCTAAATTACTTTAAAAATTTTTTGTTAAATTACCATGACATATAAACAGTTACAAATCTGTTCACGATTAGTTTCACTCATACAATGTTCTAACAGCTGTCCCTTCACAGTGTACATCTAAATTACTCTTATATGATAGTTGGGAAACATAATTGAGCAGGATTTCTTTAAACTAAAATGTGTTATCTGAGGGAAATTCTCACTAATGTCTCTTCCTTCCTTTCAGAGCCTTCCAGCCAATCCAGTGGAATATTCTGTCTGCTAGGACAGGTCTGAGAGACTTCTATCTGCACCAACGGCTCTTCCTTAGTCACATTGCCCAGTGGGTTCCATTAGTGCTAAGAAAACATCTCGCAAGTCAGATGGAAAGAAGCTACAGACTGAACAAACAAGCTGAACAGTTTCATTACTGAAGATCAACATGGGAAAGTTAGCAAGTCTTTGTTTTTCCCACCTCATTCTGTATCTTTATAAATAAATATGATTTCTCGATACACTCGTTCACTGGGGCTTCTCTCATTTAGACTATATTATGGTATTATGTGAAAGTAAACATTCAGGGCAGATTTGATGTATTAAAAATGCTGAGTATATTATTCATACAGAGATGCAGGATCAGTTAATAGGAGTTCCAGTGGTTCCTGTCTTCCTAGGTCCAATTTCTCTATACTCTTTTTTTTCTTATATAGCTCCTGCATTACAACCTTAATAAATAGGAATGTTTAGACTTAAAAGTAAGAGGAAATTTAGACTATAGAAGCTTGCGAGCTTTAAAATTGCTATTGTAATTTTAATTGCCAACCTTGGCTAACGTGGCCAACCTGAGTTTGATCCTTTGCCACCCCCCCCCCCCACTACTTTAAGCCATATCAAGAGTGATCCCTGAGTATAGAGCCTGGAATAAGACCTGAGCATCACTGGTTGTATTCCCAAAACAAAAATTGCTAATGTAGCTTTCATTTACCCATATCTTTGAAAAGTAAAAGATATGTCTTTAAATTGTTCAATCCATGTGAGATTGAACATCTTTAAGAACATAATAATTATTAATACAAGGTACAAAATTTAGGACAAACAAAATGAAGAAAGAAAAAATAAATTGCATTCCTCACCAGTTTCCTTAGATCTGTATATACAACCAATCACACAGATTTATATTTATGTATTTTAATGAAATTAAGATATCACTGTCAGGCCATTGCTCATCGATTTGCTCGAGCGGGCACCAGTAACATCTCCATTGTGAGACTTGTTACTGTTTTTGGCATACCGAATACGCCATCAGTAGCTTGCCAGGCTCTGCCGTGTGGGCTGGATACTCTCAGTAGCTTGCCGGGCTCTCTAAGAGGGAGGGAGGAATTGAACCCAGGTCGGCCTCATGCAAGGCAAACACCCTACCTGTTCTGCTATTGCTCCAGAAATTAAGATATAACATTTTAAATTTTCTTATGCTATTATCTTGCAAGTAATTTTTCTATATCATATATTCATTTTTATTTTTATAACTGTCAATCACAATCAGTCACAATATCCTGTTAATCACCGATTTCTCGGGCAGGCTCAGTAACATCTCATTTCATCCTTTCTCTGAGATCTTAGAAGTCTATCTCGACTTGGCCCTCCTAACGATGTTGCACTGGGGGCTCTTCAGGGTCAGGGGAATGAGATCCAGCTTGTTACTGGATTTTGCATATGAATACACCATGGAAAGCTTGCAAGGCTATCCCATGTGGGCAGGAAACTCTCAGAAGCTTGCCAATTTCTTCTAGAGGGAGAAGTAGGCTAAAGATATTGTGCGGCCGCAAAGCGGCCAAGTGCTTCTGAGAGCTTGCTTTTAAGTCTCTCTCTGGATGTTGGCTATTGATGGGATTACACACACCTGGGTTCCTCTGCCGGTACCTTCATGCATGAGGCCTGTTCGAACGTGTAGAGAGGAGCCTCCAGCTTGGCTGTAGCTTGGTTCCGATGGTCTTCAGCCGCCTGGAGCTCTGCTCGGGGTGGGGAGACAAGCTGGAGCCCATCCCCTCCGAGGGGCCCCGGGGAAGACAGCCAGGCATGCGGGCAAGAGACTCTCTGCTTTTATAGATGTACATTTGTATAAATGTATTCACAATAATTCAATACATTTAATATTCAAATACCAATTCCACCACCATTGCACCTTCCCACCACCACATTTCAAATGTTTCCACCCCAAATCTCAAATTTTGCCCCCCAAAGCAGAACAAAACATTTTTATATTGCTTGTTATGAATAATCCATTAAAAATAATCTAATAAAGTTAGAGGAAAGTGTGTGAAGATTGTTGTATTTCATCCTGGAGCCAGTAACTTCTTGTATTAGAGATTACTAACATTTTTGTTATACCCCATCAAATATTGTATGCTATTCTTGGTACTTTAGTGGTATAGAGTATGAGAGGTTGCTCCAGGAATTCTAAAATTTAGAATACGATTGATTATACCACAGATTCACTTATGGGTGAGGCCTATGTTGATCTCTTCCGGGAGCTTTATTTCAGTCTGGATCATGGCTGTTGTGGCACCAGGGGCAGTTTGTGGTTGTAACTGCCAAGTTACTGGTAAACTTGGGAGATGGTGTGGGAAATTCATTCCTGCTCTGACTGAGCATAGAGATTTCAAATACCTGGGTTTTTCTGCAGATTTCCTCATGGGTGAAGCTTGTCTGAGCCTATGGAGAGCATATATCATATATTCTTAAACGACATGTTGCTATATATTATTTTATCAGGAATGCTTTCTTAAAAACAAGCATCATACTATGGAATCCAGTTTATTGTATATGATTAGTGTAAATTTTGGATTATGTAAATGTGGGTTTGAATCCCAATCTCTCAGAAGAGGGATTTTTTTTTTGTATGTGACTGGAAAATTAGGCTCTCTGAATTTTAGTTTTTTTATGTGTAAAATGAAATCATAGTGCTTGAAATAATACAATAGTGGTTCTCAAAAGGTGGTATGATTAGCAGTGCAAGTGGACTCACTCCTTTGTGCTCTCACCAACACATATTGAAAATCTACTACCTTGTTTTAGATCTTTTATTAAAAAAATTGAGAGTCTGTGGTTTATAATTCTTATTTTGTTTGTTTTTTGTTTGTTGGGGGTCACAGCTGGTGGTGGTCAGGGCTTCCTCCTGGCTCTGTGCTCAGAACACCACTCCTGGCATTGTTTAGAGGACCATATATGCGTCTGGAGATTGAGTCTGGATCAGCCATATGCAAGGCAAGCACTCTACCTGCTATACTGTTGTTTCAGTCTGTTTTTTTTTTTTAGACAAACCAAAGTGCTTCCATTACAATTAAAAAACTTTAAGTATATGTAAGATGTATTTTATACTAAAAAGAAAATAGAATAAACTCTGGTTTTACACTTTCATTATGTATTATATATACGCATTATAGCTTTGTTACAACAAATGCTCATAATTACTGTTTAGAAGACTATGTGAAATATTGTAATTTATGTTGTAATGAATTACTACTTTGAGAGCCTGTGTGTATGTGTGTGTGTGTGTGTGTGTGTGTGTGTGTGTAAGACCTTTAAGGAAATGACTAGTTGTGTAAGAAAAATCTGTTATGAGGGAAAACAGCCACTTTGGAAAGTACACAAAGTTTGGAGGAAGCTTAAGTCAGAAGTGTAATGGTCTCGACCTGAAAAATCATTCACAAGAGAAGTATGAAAACTAAAATGAAAGCTTCAGAATTAACTTGTTTTCTTCCAAAATCTTTCTATTAAAGCTATATTTTCACTGTGATAACATAATGGCTATATCATAGAAGAAAAGCAGATGAATTACATTTGGCATAGGATCAAGAAATAACTTCTTGGATAACTACAAGAAATAACTACTAATGAGAGTGAAATATTAGTTCATTTTCTTTGTTATCATTCCCAACAGATAAATTCATCCTATTAGAGGTTCAGACTGACACGAAGGTGAAAGCATTTGATATAGTTCAGAAGCTCAACTGAATTCTTTTCATCGAAGGAAACTATAGTTTAAATTTAAAGCCTTTGTCAGACTTTAATTAGCTTCTTGTTAAAATGAACTTTCCCTTAGTTTACTATAATGGGAAGAACTGCCTTCTAGGTAGAACCAGCTCTCCACCCATTCCCGAACCCCACCTCTTCCTCCCACCCCCTCTACCCAACACACCCCCACTCCCCAGCCAAGGACAAAGCATGGCTCTTGTGCTGCAGGATTAGGGGAAATGGTTAAGAAGGAGAGGAAAAGAAAATTGCTTTTCCAGCTTCTCTAACTTCCCGTGTAACCTATAGAGAAAAGCAAGCATCCCTTGGGAGGAAATAACAAAAGTGCCACAGTAGATGGATGGATGGATCCCGGCGGTATAGTGGAGCACTTGCCTTTCTAATATCACAGGCCCAGTCCAGTGGTTCAAGGAACCCTCGAAACTATTTCTTGGTTCAGATCCTTTTCTACCAGAATTACCAAAATGAGAGAGTTTGGTGAAACTATGAAAACCCCATCACCTTGATTTTCTATCCCTAGGACACACTTTAGAGTTTGTTTGATGATAAGCAATATGACTCCATAAGTGATAGCTAATTGGAGTCAGCTGGGAATGGATATCATTGTTAGAACAAATGTCTCATGTTAGAGCTTTTTAGTTCAATCTGTAGCTTTTTAGGATAGCTAACTGGAAGCATTGTAAGGTATTAAGAGACCGGCGGGCTTATTATAAAATCACTCTCCCCTATATAATCTCAAACGTTGCAGTCACTAAAGGAAGGGGGGCGGGGGGAAGAGGAGGGGGTAGGTGAGTAGGTGTGGGGAGTGGACAGGACCAGGGGATGGGGGACTAGGGCAATGTGGCTCTAAAAGTAAAGCAGATGGTTTATTATGTATAGCCCCCACAATAAAACCCAACTCTCTTCTGGTGTCTCTGGGGATGGGGAATGTGGGGGAGGGGAAGTCCAGAAGAGAGAGAGAGACAGGAGTGATAGGAGAGAGACTGGAGGCTTCCTTTTATCTGCTGTTATCTCCCAACTATTCCATTGTCTTTTAACTTAATACCTTCATGATTTTTATGATCCATGAGATTTAAATTGACCAAAAAAATTCACCTGGAGTTCCACCTTTCCACTCCTTCTGTATCCGTAACCTCAGAAATCGTAATGTAAACAAAAAGAGCATTTCCAAATGATACCAAACAGGAAATTTGGCATTAGCACCTTCCATCCCAGTAAGCAAAAATCCCTGGGATTGGATAAAGCTAAATCCTGAGACCTAATAACCTGACTTCATCCCTATTTGACCCATCATGATAAAGGCATTTACCACAGAAGTATAATTAAACATGTCTAGTCTTATCTCATCAGACATTTCTCACTAGAAGATAACATCCCTTCCTAGTGCTCAAACTAGTCACTCTTCCTATTATTCCTTCTTTTATAGCCTTACTCTTTGGCTTCATTGTCACTGTCACTGTCATCCTGTTGCTCATCGATTTGTTCAAGCGGGCACCAGTAACGTTTCTCATTGTGAGACTTATTGTTACTGTTTTTGGCATATCGAATATGCCACGAGTAGCTTGCCAGGCTCTGCCATGGAGGCACGATACTCTCGGTAGCTTGCGGGGTTCTCCGAGAGGGGCAGAGGAATTGAACACGGGTCGGCCGAGTGAAAGGTAAACGCCCTACCACTGTGCTATAGCTCCATCCCACTCTTTGGCTTATACAAAGTTATCAGAGAATAAGGCACAGCTTAAAGGATATTTGAGGAAGCACCTGTCCTTGCAGCTAGCTCATAAGTTAAAGGTTTTTGGTCAACTCGTAGAGTCTCCCTTAAAAGACTTTCTTGGATTATAAAATCTATTTCCAGGGTTCTTAAGAGACTCAACTGCATCCAATATATCTGAACTTGCTTTCATATATAAAGCTATAATTACTATATTTCTTTAACCTGTTCTCACTAACCACTCTCTGCACACATCATCTCTAATGTATCTATTTCTCCCTCTCAAAAGCATATTTTTTCCCTTCTCAGAAACTTCTATGTCTTAGAAACTTAATAACCCCTCTCTAACTATGACTCATTCTCAAGTGCTTATCACTCGCCTCTAATTCCTTTAGATTCTTTTTCTATGCACCAGCATCACCACCTGTGGTTTACGCCTTTCCTCCACCCTCAGTACAGATGTGCATTCACTTTTCTCCCATTACTTCACTTTTAGCGTTCTTTAAAGAATAGTCTATTTCACATTCCTGCCTCATTTCAAAAAACTGCTCCTTATACTCCCCTGAAAATTTGTGAACAGAATCAGTGATATTTTAACGAATAAAATTAAGGGACTGACTCCTTTGGGTTTTATTTCAGTGTAATTTCTATGTCAGGTTTAACACTACTAACCACTCCTTCAAATGTTCCCTTCTGTTGTGTTTTGTAACATTAGTATTCTTTTTATTAGCTAGTGTCTAGTGTCCATTCATGATCTTCCCTAGCCATCTCTTTCTGCTTTTCCAACAGGCTGTGAGATACTGCCTTACCAAACTAAATAATTTATTTCTTCTTAGTTATTAGAATGATCTCAGACTCCTATGTGTCAGACTCATTTCATACTGTGATAGTGATTTTGTAATTGTGATAACTATAAAGTGAAAAATGAGTCATGACTATATATTTTTCAAGAGCTCTGTGATGTTGTGAGTTGTAGATAATCTTCAGTCACAGCTAAGCTAAAATGAGTTCACTCTGAGCCACATCTACATGTATAAAAAGTCATAGATCCAGCAATAAAAATTAAAACCCCATTACCAAATGTGTCCCCGAATATAGCACAGCAGGTAGGGCGTTTGCCTTGCACACGGCTTACCCGGATTCGATTCTTCCGTCCCTCTCAGAGAGCCTGGCAAGCTACCGAGATTATCCCGCCAACACAGCAGAGCCTGGCAAGCTACCCGTGGCATATTCGATGTGCCAAGAACAGTAACAACAGGTCTCACAATGGAGACGTTACTGATGCCCACTCAGCAACTCTATGAACGATGGGATGACAGTGCTACAGTGCTACAGTCCCTGAATATTATTTAATTGTAAAATATAAAATTGTAAAATACTTGGAGCATCCTATTCTCATCTAGTACTACAGCTTTTCTTGTGCAAGGGAAATAGCTCACTGGGCTGGAGCACATGTCCTCTACATGCAGGAAGCCTGGGTTAGAATCACTGGTCCTCTGAAGCACCAGCCAGGAATAGTCCTGAGCACTGTTGGGGGGGACCAAAACAAAACAAAACAGACAGTCGGGTATTTTCTTCCTCTGTAAGGCAGAGAGAAAATGCTTTCTTTTAGAAAAAATGATTACACAACCTTTTTTACTATATTATGAGTTCTTTCATCAGGCTGTGAACTCCTTGAAGACAAGCATGATGTCTTATGATATCTTACTTACATGTGTCATCACTACCAAGCTCACACTAAATGCTTATTGATTAGTTTGGGTATAATAGACTCAAACAAAGAAACAAACAAACAAAAAAATAGAGACCTGATATTCACTTTAGAAAGCAGCTAGAAAGTTCCTTTAAAAGTTGAATATACATACGGATGTCAAACTATTGCATTCCTAAAACTAGTTTTTAAATCACAGTGCCTTAATAATTCAAACAAAACATTATTACCATATGATTTAATAATTCCACTTGTAGGTATGAACTAAAGAGAGGTGAAAGATTTATACAACTTGAACAAAAGTATCATATAAAATTGATGAATAATTTATAATATATGTTATACATGCAATGTATATATATGTTCATTTTCACACAATACTACTCAGCCATAAAAGGGGATAAAGTAATGATACATGGTAATACATGAATAAACATTGAAAATATGCTAAGTTAAAGAAGTCAATTACAAAAGCTGTATATACAGTAGGTAGGATGCATGCCTTGAGTTCAATCCCGGGCACCTCAGATGGTCCCCTGAGCCCTGTAAGGAGTGATACTTGAGTGCAGAGCCAGGAGTAAGCCCTGAGCCATATATGCTGTGGCCCTCAAAAATCAAAACCAAAAAAGGCTGCATAAAATTATACTTATGTGAAATATCCAAAATCGACAAATCCATAAAGTCAAAAACAGATGTGTTTTTTCCCAAGGAAGGGAAGTGAGGGAAGTGTGAGGGTGGTGATTAAAGGGGTTGTTTATTTGGGGGTGATAAAAATGTTCAAACATTAATTGATTTTTTAAAATAACAATATTTTAAAAAATACTTTGAATATAGGCTTGACAGATTTCAAGGTATCAATTATATCTCACTTTAGGAGCTAGCTTTATAAAAATGTTAACAAAAACAACAAAACATTCAGACAACCACATATAAATGTATATTAAAAGTCTGGTTAATATGGAAGAGACTTTTAATAAAATTACTAATTTTTAAAATAAACCAAGGAACATGGACTATTTAGATATAGTTATTCCAGAGTCCTTTGAACATTCTCTTAGATTTTGCTGAGAAGCTCTATATAACTCTATATAACACTGTTCTTGTCCAGCTTGACTACTGTAATCAATGGCAACCTTTTTGAAACTTTTTCTAAGATAGGCTCTTTTCATTCTGAGGATGTCATGATAGATTGGGGGGAAACAGACAGACACAAAATGTTGTGGGTTTTTTTTTTTGTCCCCTGGAAACTTGTTCTTCTGTTGACATCAAAGAGTTTTGTGTGTGTGTGTGTGGAATACATGAATTGTTGGGAACATTTTGAGTTTTTGTATGAGAATTTTTTTGACAACTGCTGCAGTTGGTTCAGTCTTGTCTTTTACTAAAATTCAGGGAGTATCTGTTGAGATTTGTCAACCAATTAACTCATTTGCCAGGCAACGAATTTTAGAGTAAGCAATTCAGCTATTTACATATAGGAGTTTCTCTAGGAATGTACACAAAGAAAAGTAAAACTGGGCTTGGGCAGGAGAGAAACTGAAGTGAACTTAGTAACTTAGTCTGCATATAAATTTTGTGTACCTGTACATCCAGAATATAGTGTACCTGTACATCCATCATTTAAACCTCTATGAAGTTGTATTTGGAAGAAGGGGGCATAACTATAGCTCTTTCAGATAAAGCCAGTAAGTAGGCAATGCTCTTACAATATTTTGAATTAAAGTTAATTTGAGGAAGAGATTTCCTTCCACCCAATGCTCAGAATGCCTGGTGGGGAGGGGATTCCTTCCCAGCAATTCTCAGCCAAACAGGCTACTCAGTGAGAGGATTTTAGGTCACAATGCTAAGGATTACCTGCACACCTGTATAGTTATACTCTACAGACCATGTGAGACCAGGAATTAAATCAGGTCTGGTTACATGCAAGGCAAATGACTCAACCCCTGTACTTTCTCTCTGGCCCCTAAAAATATTTTAATTGTATAAAGTACACTATAACTCATTCAAACATAATCTATTCTGGGGTGAAGCAATTTAATCCAGAACAAGGATATACCGGCATGATTTTTTTCCATCTGTAGCTAATATTTTAGTTATTTATTTATTTTTACTGAAACACTGTGAGATACACAGTTACAAGAGTACTCATGATTGGGTTTCAGTCATACAATATTCCAAAACCCATCCCTCAACACCAGTATCCATTTTCCACCACCAATGTCCCCAGTTTCCCTACCACGACCACCCTCTTGTCTCTATGGAGGCACTTCTCACTTCTCTCTCTCTACCTCTCTCTCTCTCTCTCTCTCTCTCTCTCACTCTCTCTCTCTCTCCTCCCTCTCTCCTTTTGCGCACTATAGTTTGTAATACAGGTACTGCCAGGCCCTGCCTGTGAGGGCTGGATAGTCTTGGTAGTGTGCCGGGCTCTTCAAGTAGTATGTATGTATATACATATATATATATATATATATATATGTGTGTATATATATCTCCAAAAAATTAAAGAGTAAAACTTTTCTCTATGAAATTATAATCTAATTTATAATTATTATTACTTTTGGTTTGGGGCCGCAACTGGCAGTGCTCAGGGATTGCTCCTGGCTTTGTGTCCAGGGACTACTCCTGGTGGTGCTTCAGGGAACATAGGGCATGTTGTGGATCCACCCTGGATCAGCTGCATAAAAGGGCACTACCCATTGTACTTTAGTCACTCTAGTCTTGTATCACTTGTATCACGCATCATCCCGTTGATCCTCGATTTGCTCGAGAGGGCACCAGTAACATTTCCATTTGTCTCTGTCGAGGACTAGTGTAGCCCAATGATATATGCTCACTCCAAGAACAGGAAGAACCTTAAATCGTTCATTCAGGGTTTTGATGAAGAAGTCTGACCATCTCCTTGGTGGGCGGCCACTCGGTCTTTTAACATCCCATGGAATCCATTCGGTTATAGCTCTAGTCCAGCGGTCGTGTCTGAATCACATTACATGTCCAGTCCATCTGATTTTTGATGCCTTGGCAAACAAGACAGCATCCCTGATTCTTGACCGTCGACGGAGGTCGGAACTCCGGATTCCTCTCACTTGAGTGAAATGTGATACTCCTAGCATAGCTCTTTCAATTCCTCTTTGGGATATCTGAATAGCATTCTCATCCTGTTTGCATAGGGCCCAGGTCTCTGAGGAGTATGTTAGTGCAGGAAGAATGGTGGAGTCAAAAAAATGTGCCCAGAGCCGGAGGTTCTTCATCCTCTTAACCACTTCTTCGACACGCTTGAAGGCATTCCACGCTGCTCTCTTCCTCCTGCACAGTTCTGGCGCCAAGTCATTCCTCATGTTGAGTTCTTGACACAGGTACACATAGCTGCTGCATTTGGAGATGTTCATTCCACTGAGACCAAATGGAACGTCAGGGACTAGTTCGTTTTTCATAAACATCGTTTTGCTGAGATTCAGCTGCAGTCTGACCTTTCCACACTCGAGGTCAAAGTTGACCAGCATTTGTGCTGCTTGGCTAATGTTTGGCATTATGAGAACAATGTCATCAGTGAAATGGAGGTGGTGTAGTCTCCTTCCCATTCCAACCATCCATGATGTTCTCGAGGGTGGCACTGAAGAGTTTCGGTGAAATAGTATCACCCTGGTGAACCCCTCTCTTTATGTCAATGATCACTTTCCTGTAGAATGGTGAGATCCTGGTGGTGAATCCGTAATACAGCTAACGGAGGATCTTGATGTACTGAGTTTGAACGCCCTGTTTGGCCAGGGCTTCGATGACCGCTTCAGTCTCAACAGAATCGAAGGCCTTCTTTAAATTGATGAACATTTGACAGAGCGGCATCTTGAACTCTCGCAAAACTTCAATGAGTTTGGTCACCTCGTGGATATGGTGGAGGTTTTCAGCTGTCGGGGCTGGGTCCCTTGTGGTCGGAGGGCTTTCACTCACTCCCCTCTGGGGTGCCCCAAGATGGCCTTGCATGTGGATATGGTCAATTGTGCTGAATCCTTTTGGGAACCCGGCTTGTTCTCATGATTGTACTTCATCTAGCGTTCAATAATCAGTAGTAGTTAGGAGTATTTAAGGTACTTTCCCTGAGTGTAAAGAATCTTGTAACTTCTGTATCTGTAATTTCTGTCATTGAAAATAGATATTTTGCAAATTTTCCTTATGATATTTAATTATTCTAGTGTTCAAACTATTTTGCAGGCTATATTATGATATTTAATGCTACATCAATAATATTTTTATTTATTCATGTACATAAACAGTAGGTTTTGATTTCTAAAATTGAAATTTAAGAATGCTGACTTTTAGATATTTTCCAAGAAAGCCTCTAAACTAAAAATTGATACTGTGTTTTTCTATAATCTTTCAGTCAATGGCTCCTACTTCTTCTGTCAAGAAAAATTGGAGAATCTATTTGATTAAGTGGACTTGTATTTGAAGGACTGAAGCAATTGCACAGAGGGTAGGGCATTTGCCTTGCATGTGGCCGGCCCAAGTTCGATTCCTCCATCCCTCTTGGAGGGCCCAGCAAGCTACCAAGAGGATCCCACCTGCACAGCAGAGCCTGGCAAGCTACCCGTGGCATATTCGCTATGCTAAAAATAGTAACAAGTCTCACAATGAAGACATTACTGGTGCCCACTCAAGCAAATCGATGAAAAATGAAATGACAGTGCTACAGTGCTACTTGTATTTGAAATATTTATACCAGAAACTAGTATAAATAAACAATTAGATAGCATAGAAAGTTCAAAATAGGAAAAACATGGCACCTGCCATAGCCATACCACTGGACCCTGTGCCAGGCTATTTCACTCAGGACACTTCAGAGGGGAGTGTGTGAAAGCCCTCCCACCCCAAGGGACCTAGCCCCAGCAGCTGAAAACCTCCGCAACCCAACCCCCACCATGTTCAAGGCTGCTCCCCACATGCTTAGGCAGAGCCTCACACACAAGTGAATGTATTCCTGGTATTTCTGGACCACGTGGCCACATTTGCATCCATGGGATGCATCATAAGACACTCCCTACCCATTATCCAAGAGTACCACACCACATTTGATGGGGTTCAAATAGTAGGCAACCATGTAAGTATATATGCATATATATATATTTTCATATATACATATATATATATATATACAAAAGCTCACATTGCTCAACCTTTAACAACATGTTAGTGATATCCTAAAGAATATCTTAATGGCCCCTGCTAAAACAGAACAATCTTTACACTGTTTCCTCTATGGATACTTTTTTATAGCATTTTCAGCATTTTTTTATAATAGACAATACAAAATATATTATTTCGGTTGTGCTTTGGGACAGGGATTGGGGCTTGGGATGGAAACATTCCAAATATGGTGGTGGGAAGGTGTAATGGTGGTGGGATTGGTGTTTGAATATTAAATGTCATCAAATATTGTGAACTACCTTATAAAATAAAAAGATTTAAAACATTAAAGTTCTAAATAAGAACTAAGTGTGAAGGCGGAACTGACACCATGACAGGTTGGCAAAAATGAGAAAGATCAGAGAGGCCTCAGGTTCAGTTCCTGGAACGTATTCAGTTTCCCAGCAATGAAGCAACGTGTAACTAGCCAACCTGAACCCACCTGGGAAGTTCTTGGGCCCAATAAATGGGCTCAATCACTATACCTCAGTTAAAATGCCCCAGAAATTATCTTTTGTTAACCATAAGGGATGGGTAGCTCATGTAATCATAAAACTGTTACTGTTACTGGAAACTATTGTTTAACTGTTGCCTGATCACGGTTGCTTAACTTCGAAACTTTGAAACCTATCTAAACTTTGCTTGTGATTTGGAGTCAGGGTCCTTGTCAAGACTCCACTGTGTTGGATACGACTTGGACCCTAGCGCAAGAGAGCAATAAAGTTCCTTTGCTTTTACATTATCATGTGTGTGGACTTGGTCTCTCCACAACCGGGGGTTCTGAAATTCAGACCCAACATCAGCAACATTATTTTTGACCCTTAACAAAATTATCAAATATTGGTATTGAGCAGTATTTAAAAATATTCCTGGGGGCAGAGGGATTAAGCTCTGGTTATAGCCACAGCATCACTGGGTGCAGCTCTTGAGGCCTTGGGATGACACTACGTGTGTCCCTGGAAATCTCTGATCACGTCTGTGTGGCCAGCTGGTTCCTGGCCTCGAAGAGCTGGGTTAGCAAAGCACCCTTGGGCACTGCACCAGGCCTGTTGTTGAGAATTGCAATGAGGGGCCCCTAGGTTTGCAACCACTACTTCAGAGCTCCCATGCCAAATAAACAAATTAAATTTTTAAAAAATGCTAGATCACACAAATTCACAGATTGCATTCAGCCACCTCTGCATGAAGCTCTCTCTGTCCTTTCCCAACTCTGCTCCTCTTCCTGGGGCTTCCTCTCCACCTCACAGATCTTTGGCACTAATCTCAGCAGAGGAAGGAGTGTGGATGAAGGCGAGTAGATTAAACAATGGGGAAGGGAAGAAGACTGAGCAGGCCAAGTACCCTGTGACCTTAAAATAATGAGCCACGTTTTCCTGTGTGTCTGGTGAACTGTCTGCAAAGACAATTTCAGAAAAGAAGCTATAAAAATGTTTAGAATAAAGATAGTGTTCTTGAGCTAGGTCCTGTCCCATCCATTTTGCTGTGCTCTGAAGCTTAGCAAACACTTGAACGTCACTGAAAAGCAGATTTCAGTATGTTTGTGAAGTGAGGTTTGGGGTGTGAGTTACGATGCGAAAATTATTTTTTCAACTCAGACTGAAATCTTTTGAGCTTGACAAAAGAAGTTGTGTTCCTCCACCTGCTTCTAGCTATTACCAAAAGATAATGAGAAGGTCAGAAATCAGTAATGCTCTGGATTTTGGTTTGACTCCCTGACTGCATGGTCCCGACAGTTCCCGGGGGTGACCCCAGTACAACAGATGTGATGGCATCTGTAACATAACACATATGTATACATACATATATATAGATATGTAACATAGCATATATACATACATAACAGATATGTAACTCGAGTCTGAGCAGCATAGCATCCTCCTGCTACCTGCTTGGTGGAGAACCACTGAGCATCTTGGGTGCGACCCTTAAGGGCCTCCTGAGCATTGATTGGGGCCACACATTGCCCCTTCCCACAATGAGATAATCAAGATTTCCCAATTGAGATAGTAAACAATTTCCATTTTTGTCAATTCTGGCTCAGACTCTATTGTATTCCTCTAAACTTGTCAATGTTTTTATTTGTTTTTTTTGTTTGGGAGTCACACCCATCATTGTCCCGGACTTAATTCCTGGCTCTGTGCTCAGGGATCACTCCTGACAGGACTTGGGGCATCATATGTGGTGCCAGGGATTGAACCCGGATCTGCCGCTTTCAAGGCAAGCATCCTACACACTGTACAAGCATCTCCTTAAAAGGGGAGCAAGCAGGTGAACAGAGGCATAACGCTGAGATGAAAAGCAACTGTGGAGATGATGCACTTGATGATGGAGGAAGGGAGTCTGAGCCAACAAGTGCAGGTCGCCTCGAAACTCTGGGAAGAAACAGAGAGGAAATCTCTTCTAGAACACTCCAGAAGGATTTTAGCTTAAGACCTCTCAGACTTCAGACTTACAGAATTTCTGACTTACAGACTTTTATTTGTTTGTTTATTTGTTTGTTGCTTGTTATTGGGCAATACACCTTACCATTTCAGCTATTTTCAGCATTTTTTTAAAGCATCCAAGTAAAACCTCCCAGGTACTTCATGAGTTTGTAATTGAGGTCTGGAGTGACAGTACCATGGGTAGGGCGCTTATTTGCTTATGACACACCTGGGTTCAATCCCTGACACACTGCATGGTGCCCCGGTCCCTACCAGGAGAAATGCCTTAGTCCAGAGCCAGTGGGTATCACTGGGTGTGAGTATCATTGGTCGTGGCTTCCAATCCAAAAAAAGTAGCAATAATTGATATATTTTATTTAAACTTTTTCATGTTTTCATGAGCTGGAGTGATAGCACAGCAGGTAGGGCGTTTGCCTTGCATACAGCCAACCCAGGTTTGATTCCTCCATCCCTCTCAGAGAGCCCACAAGCTACCGAGAGTATCCCGTCCACACAGCAAAGCCTGGCAAGCTCCCTGTGGCGTATTCGATATGCCAAAAACAGTAACAACAAGTCTCACATGGAGATGTTACTGGTGCCCACTCGAGCAAATCGATGAACAATGGGATGACAGTGCTACAGTGCTAAACTTTTTCAAGTTTTAATGAAAAATAGAAGCCTCTCTCTACTCATCCTTCCCAACGATGCTGCATTGGAGGCTCTTTAAGGGTCAGGGGAATGAGTAAAGAGAGACTTCTAAAATCTCAGGGCTAGGATGAATGGAGATGTTACTGAGAATGCTCGAGAAATTCGATGATCAACGGGATGATGATGATTGAAAAATAACTATAAAGAAAGCCTAAGTGAACATTTTGCCATTCTCCAGCCTCTGTCTCTCATTTCCCATTCTCCCAAGTAATACATTCCCATCAGCATTCCAGAATTACCTAGGACTGTTGGATTTTATCATTCCTGTATGAAAAAACTTAAGCAATCTTATTGGAAATGTGGTCAGGACTCTTTTCAGAAAGCTCTAATTGGATAGCAGTTGTTCGGGGGAATAGTGACATAGATTGGGGGATGGAATTTAAAATGTCTCCCTAAGACAGTTTGGTAGTGCAGCTGTCAGGTGGGTAAATAGTGGTTTGGAGAAGATCCAGTTACTGTCAAGGGCCACTTGGGAGAATATCTGATCCAAAACAAGGGAAAGTTTGAGCACCACCAGGAATAATTCCAGAGGGCAGAGCCAGGAGTAAGCCCAGAGCATCACCAGGTGTGGACCCCAAATTAAAAAAATAAAATAAAATAAGGGAGATGTGAATTCAAGGGAATTAAAATATATAACTAGAAATATGACATTTGCCAATCCAGCTATGGGAATGCTACCTTTGCACTATTTAGGGGTAGAGCACTTCTCAACAATATATAAGGGTGAGATTTTCTTATCTACGACTGAAGTGATTATTAATCAATAGTTATTCCAAGTGACTAAAAGTGAACATGATGGAAGTCACAGGAAATTTTACACTATTCATGATTTTGTGAATTTGCATAATTATCAATATAGTAACTGAATCAAAATTAGCCCCATTCAAGGCAAACACCACTTTAACTCCTATGCTATCTCTCTGGCTCTGTGTGAAAAAATATCTCATCTCTCTTCAACCTTTACAATGCATTCTTATGGTAATCAATCTTAATAGACCGATATGTTTCCATTGATTTATTGTTCATGTTTTACATAATTCCTTATAGAATTTTTAATACTATATTGATAAATATGGAAATTCAGGGAATTTCTGATCATTACTTTTTAAAATAGGAACATTCCATATTCTTGAGTTGTTGATTTTGTCACCTAACAATACCTGCAAGGAAATACCCCCAATTCATTTGGGTTCAACATGAGCATGTAATTTAATAGTAGCACTCTCCTCCCATTGTTCATCAATTTACTCGAGCGGGCACCAGTAATGTCTCCATTGTGAGACTTGTTACTGCTTTTGGCATATCAAATATGTCACCTGTAGCTTGCCAGGCTCTGCCATGCGGGTAGGATACTCTCAGTAGTTTGCCGGGTTCTCTCAGAGGGACGGAGGAATCAAACCTGGGTTCGCTGCATGCAAGGCAAATGCCCTACCCATTGTGCTATCGTTCCAGTCCCAATAGTAGCACAGTATCCCATAATTTAGATGCAATATTATGCATTCAGCTATCCCTCAATTATTAAATGATAATTTTGTTTCCACTTTTTTTGTACTACAACAAACATGCTTGTACACTTTTAAAATTACTAATGTGTTTATTTGGGGACTATAAATTTCTATGAATAAAAGTGCTAGGTTGGAGAAAATGTGCATTTTGAATTTTAATAGATACTGATAAATGTTTTCCACAAGCAGCAAGAAATGAAAAATAAATCTGATGCCATTGTTTGAAGAAAGTGCAACATTGATAACATTTATGAAGCAGTAAATACAGCATCTTAAAAACAAAAACAATAAGCTTCTGGTAAGGAAGTTTCAAACAAAGACACATTCCATTGGGATATGTCCTCCTTTTAATTACTGCAATTGGGAAGTAGTGTTGGGTAGGCGATGGGGGTAGGGGATAGGAGACTTGAAGAAGAAAGAATACTGAAATAGAAATACTTCCAAGTTTACTTTCATCAATAGGTGACTTTCCCTTCCATAAGTGCTGTCCTAAAACAGGATGTCTGAGCATCCTGGTAGTGAACAATAGTGTGGCAGACACACACTTTTTTCTAAAATTCCATTGACTTTTTCTCTTAGCTAAATGTTTTCCGATCTACACTATGCAACTCTGGTGTATGTGGTGTGTGTGTGTTTGTGTGTGTGTGTGTGTGTGTGTGTGTGTGTGTGTGTGTGTAGCATTGAGACATTTTCACTAGATTTCTGTTGTAAGGAATAGAAAATGGATAGAGGAAAGGGAGAAAGTTATGAACAAAGGCTTTGCTGTGAAGGTATTGATGATGATCATATCAAGTTCTTCAGGAAGTGCTTAAAGAAATTTTAGCAGTGTTAATTAATTTACTAAATTTATATCGTATCTTTCCAGGGAAATTAATAAAATGCCATGATTTACAAGATAGAAAAAAAAGTATTAATAAAAAAATCAGTGGCTCATTCCTGTTAACAAAAAGAACACTAATAGCATTGCCATTTAAAAAAGTCTCTCCATGAATTAGTAGTTAGTTGTAAGTTAAAAAAAAATCCATTGACATTTCCATAAGAGATGTGGGATCTCTTTAGAGTAAAGATATAAGAAATTTCTACATAATTTACACATTTAATGTAAAACTATGACAGAAAGATGAAACTTGGTTAAAAATAAACAACTTAGCACAGTAAAAACTTAAAATTAGAGACTTTGTTTCCTATAGATCAACAGGAAGTGCATCTAATTCGTCACTAAGTTTAATAAATAACCCAAAAATGAAACTTTAAACAAAGTGATATAGAATTTTAAGTAACTTCAAGAATAAAACAAACTGTTATAAAAATCTATTTAATTAAATATAAATCTTAACATATTTAATAATTCTTATTTTATGACTTTTACAGCTCATCAAAAAAGTAATTACTTTCCTTAATTAGTTGCTAGTTTCATTTTCTTACTTTTTGAATCACAATTATTTTGATTAAGGTGGCTTAAACATTTGGCTTTTTTACTTAAACATTTGGCTTTTTTTTTCTTTTTGGGTCACACCTGGCGATGCACAGGGTTTACTCCTGGCTCTGCACTCAGGAATTACCCCTGGTGATGCTCAGTGGACCATATGGGATGCTGGGAATCGAACCCGGGCCAGCCATGTGCAAGGCAAACGCCCTACCTGCTGTGCTATTGCTCCAGCCTTTTTGGCATTTTTTAAAAGGACTATATAAAGCTCAATTTCACTGTCAAAAAATTTAATATTAATTCATATATGAAGTGGTCTATGTGTTCTTAGGGGAAAAAGAAGAGAACTCTTCCTCAATTTCTGGAAAATGTCAGGCAGGATATTTAATATTCTTTGGAAGCTACATTGGCAGCGCTTTCTTCATTGCCTGTAGGTTCGGACAACCTCTGGGACTGGTCTTTATCAGGTTTTGACTGAACACAGGAGAAGTGTAAGAGGGACAGACTAGACTTGGAAGCCCTATCTGTTCTTTTAAGTCTAAATCTTCAAAGAGGGTAATGATTAGAGGCTGTTTTAAACTATCAAGCCAAGGAAACGTACACTCCTAATACCTAACTGTCAAAGGGGCATTTCACAATGTGCCTGCATACCTGAAGGAGAAAAAGAATGTTTGGTATTGGGATAAAAACCATTTTACAAACAGCCCTACAAGATCTTTGGTGCTTCCCATGATTTAGAGAATCTTTTTGAGGAGGATTCCTGGAAATTCAAAGCTTATCTAACAGCAACACAAACTCGACACAAACCAAACAGAATCTTCTTCCTCCCTGGCCAGCGCCTCTGCTTTTTACTCCCTTTTGTGTGATAGAGACTGTTAGCTGTGTTCTATTTCTATTTTTCTTTGCTCTTTCAAAAATAATAAAAACTCCAGATTTTTGTTCCTGATTTTATATATGTATCTATGTATACAAAATATATGCATTTCCCCCTCATTGACCCACATTTTTTTCCCTGAGGGGGTCACACATTATGGTGCTCAGGAGCTATTCCAGCTCCATGCTCAGGGATTGCTCCTGGAAATGCTGAGGGAGGAGCACGTGGTAATAGGGATTGATCCCAGGCCTCCAGCCTGCAGGGCGTGTATCCTAGCCCTTTGTTTCTCATAAGCCATGAGAGTTTTTTTTCTCAATTTTTTCTCAATTTCTGTATTACTGTCATCCCTGTAGCTCATCAATTTGCTCGAGCGGGAACCAGTAACGTCTCCATTGTGAGACTTGTTGTTACTGTTTTTGGCATATCGAATACAGCATAGGTAGCTTGCCAGGCTCTGCCCTGTGGGCGGAATACTCTCAGTAGCTTGCTGGGCTCTTCGAGAGGGGAGGAGGAATCAAACCCCTGGTCAGCTGTGTGCAAGGCAAATGCCCTATCTGCTGTGCTATCCCTCCATCCCCAAATGGATCTCGTTCCCCTGACCCTGAAAGAGCCTCCAATGTGGCATCATTGAGAAGGATGAGTAAAGAGAGGCTTCTAAAATCTCAGGGCTAGGATGAATGCAGATGTTGCTGAGACCGCTCAAGAAAGTTGATGATAAATGGGATGATGATGATGATGATGATAATGTTTCTCATATTTGTGTTTGTCTGTTTTGCCATATCTGAAAGTGCTTAGGGTATATTCCTGTGTGTGTATTGGGTTGTCTTTGCTCCTCCTGCAGGAGCTTAGGTTTATTGAGTTACTTCCACAACAGTGCCCCTGAGACACACCCAATTCCATGAGGCACTCCTAATCCTGTATTGCTCTTCTCTTTCCTTTATGTCACTTGCATGGTTTAGTTGCGTCCTTTTTGTATAGACACAGGAAGATGGTTGATGCTATGCTTTTGTAACATGGGAGTTAACTGGCTCCAAAAAAATATTTGCTCCTGTACATCCATCATATGTACCTAACTTAAGCCTCAGTTGCCCTTACTTCCTAACACCCCAAAAGGAGGAGGGTCCCAATGAAGGGATTTTATGCACCCAGGGCAAGCTGTAAGCTACCCTGTCATTGAAAGGGGACAAGCTATGCACCATAAGTATAATAAGTTAAGAGCATGGTCATGGAACAAACTGTGTCATGACCTAAAAAGTAATTGAATAAGAATCCTGTTGGGGTTAGGAAAGACTAACCTGGCCTGAGGACTATGGTCTGAAATATATAATGAGACATCTCTAGGAAGAGCCAACTTTTAAAAAATTAATTAATTAATTAATTTTTTATTGAATCACCATGTGGAAAGTTACAAAGCTTTCAGGCTTAAGTCTCAGTTATGCAATGCTTGAACACCCATCCCTTCACTAGTGCACATATTCCATCACCAAGAACCACAGTAAACCTCCCCCCACCCCCCACCCCTCCAGCCCCCCACCCCACCTGTGTAGCTGATAAATTTCACTTTACTTTCTCTTTACTTTGATTACATTCAATATTTCAACAAAGAACTCACTATTATTGTTTGGAGTTTCCCTCCCAAAGTCGGACCTGCTGGAAAGGAAGCATTTGATAATATGTTTTTCATTGCTGAGAATGAAGAGATATGAGGTCGAGTGGTCGCACTAGCGGCCACATGGTTTTGGATTTGTGTAGTTTAGTATTTCAGTAACTAAGTCCAGAGGAATTTCTGCCAGAAGTTGCATCATTGCTAGCTCGTACCTCTCTGCTACTTTATATTCCACATATGAGTGCAATCTTTCTATGTCTGTCTCTTTCTTTCTGACTCATTTCACTCAACATGATACTTTCCATGTTGACCCACTTATATGCAAATTTCATAACTTCATCTTTTCTAACAGCTGCATAGTATTCCATTGTGTAGATGTACCAAAGTTTCTTTAGCCAGTCATCTGTTTTTGGGCACTCTGTTTTTTTCCAGATTGTGGCTATTGTAAACAGTGCTGCAATGAACATAGAAATGCAAATGTCATTTCTACTATATCTTTTTGCCTCTACGGGATATATTCCCAGGAGTGGTATTGCTGGGTCAAATGGGAGTTCAATTTCTAATTTTTTGAGAAATTAGAAATTTCTAATTATTTGAGAAATCAAAAATTTCAAGATATATCATAGTTATGATGATGGACATCATGGATAGAGACACAATACTGCAAGCAGCAAGGTCGAAGAAGGAAGTCACATACAAAGGAGCACCCCTTAGATTCACAGCAGACCTATCAGAGGAAACCCTCCAAGCCCGAAGGCAGTGGTGGCATATAGTGAAAAAACTCAATGAAATGAACGCTTCACTAAGAATATTTTATCCGGCTAAACTTTCATTCAAACTCAAAGGAATGATACACTATTTGGGGGATAAACAACAGCTCAGGAACTTCATAGACTCAAAACCAAACCTAAAAGAAGCACTAAAGGGATTATTGTGAGACAAGAAGAGCCAATTTTTAAACCTAATATATTTCTTACAGTTTTCCTACAAAATGACTAGAAATATTAGTAAGAACTAAATTTACTAAGATTGTTTAAATGGATTACTAGTTGAAGAAAGGATAAAGCAATATACCTTGGATGGAATTCCACCCTTAAGCAGATCTCCTAGTAACCTGGAATGCTGAACCCTCAGATGAGATTTTGTCCTTGAATTAATCCCCTAGAGCTCCCCTGAAGGAGTGGCTTTACCTCTGTTGTTATGACAATGTTCAACCCCACTTATGTGTACCCCCACCATTCATGATTTCTATATTACTATGCTCTAAGGGGTAAGAAGTGTAGAGGACTTTGAGGTCTACAAAGAGACTAGGGTGATGGAACTATGATGACTGAGACTATGACCAAAACTACAACTATGATTGTGCTGTAAAGGAGAGATCAGACTACACTGGGGAGGAAAGAGAAATAAACTGTCTACCAATCACCAGGGGCCCTGTTTCTTCGTTCCCCTGTTCCTTCATCCATCTGTCACCATTGTCCAGCATGGGGAGGTGGCTCTCGACCACCAAACACTCAAGTCCTATGCGCCACCATGCCTTTCTTTTGAAACTCACATTCCTGGCCCTGTACATAGTCATCATTCCTGGTGGGGCTTGGAGGTCACTATGGGGTCCTGTACATAGAATCCAGGTCATCTGCGTATGAAACAAGCACCTAACTCGGTGATATTTCGTTGACCCCCTTTCCTCTCATCTGTACTGCAAAAGAAATAATAGCTAGGGGCTGTAGAGATAGTATGGTTGGTAGGCCAACCAAGGTTCAATCCCCAGCATGACATGGTCCTCCCAGCCTTGCCAGAAGTGATCCCTGAGCTCAGAGTCAGGGGTAAACCCTGAGTGCAGGTGGATGTGGCCCCAAAACAAAACAAAAAGAAACAACAGCTAGAATAAAAGGACACCCCACAGACCGAGAGAAATATTGCCTATCACTCATCTGACAAAGGCTCAATATTGGAGATACATAATGCACTTGTAAAACTTAACATGGAAATAATCTCCAAAAATGGGGAGAAGACATGAAACGACACAAACGACACATGAAAAGACATATGGATGACCAATGGATATCCGAAAAAAATCTCTTCAGCCCTTATGATCAGGGAAATCCAAGTCAAAACAATGAGATATCACCTCAGACCAGTGAGAATGGAACACATCTTAAAGAACCAGAACAATGGACTGGATATGGAGAAAAAGGAATCCTCATCTACTGTTGGTTGGAATATCAATGCATTCAACTCTTTGGAAAACAATATGGATGCACTCAAAATAAAAAAAAAAAAAACTTGACTTCCATAAGACTCAGCAATTCCACTTCTTAGCATCTACTACAAAGGTCTCCCAGGCAGTGCTTAGGGGAACATAGGCACCAGGGTTCTCTTCATGCAATTTTCACCTGCTTGGCCAGCAGCTCCATACCAGGGTCTAAGGATGCAGTGCAGTTGCAGGAACTGAGACTTAGCAGAATGGTTACCAGGTATTACTTGGGGCCACCTGAGTGGTGCTTGGTGATCTCCAGGGCCACACTGGATGGAATTTGGTGCCAGGGATCAAACTGGAGTCAATCACATACAACACATATACCTTAACCTCAGCCTTAGCATCTACTCCAAACACTCCAAAAATCCATTTTTAAAAGACATTTTCATTCCTATGTTCATTGCAGCATTAGTCACAGTAGCCAAGATAAATGTGCAAGAATAGATGACTGGATAAAGAAACCGTGGGATGGAACCAGTTTGGGATTTTTCTGGGCAAGGTTTCTTGTGGTATAAGAAGCTGTGGACTCATCTAACAGGGGGAGATCATGAGGTCTGCCTCTGGGAATCAATATGAGTAGGTAGCCATGGGATGAAGTTTGATCCTCAAAATGAAACTGATGGAGTAATGAGGTGGAAAACAACTGGGCAGAAGGGACCAGCATTTATAAAAATTCTATTTGGGTCTGGGCCTGTGTTGGGTACTCTGTATTTTGATTCCCATAAGTCTGAGAACAACTCTGCTGTTCCCATGATTTAATTTATAAATTAAGAAAGCAAAGAATGAAAATTAAATAGCTTACCTAAGATCATCCGGAAGAGACCAAGAAAGGAATCCTTTCACTCCTTCTCTCAACTACATATCTGTTTATTTTTGTTTTTTTTTTGCTTTTTTATGGGGCTGAGGTTCACACCCGGCAATGCACAGGGGTTATGCCTATATCTGTTCTCAGAAATTACTCCTAACAGTGCTCAGGGGACCATATGGGATGCTGGGAATCAAACCTGGGTCGGCCATGTGCAAGACAAATGCCCTAACCTCTGTGCTATCGCTCCAGCCCCTACATGTCTGTTTTGATGGACCTAAATACTAGTTACTAGTCCAATAGTTATATTCCTTATGTATATATGGATGTGTCTATGAAGTTTGTGGCATATCCCATGATGCTCAAGGGCTATTCCTGGCTCTGTGCTCAGAAATGATCCCAAAATGTGTTGGGGGACCATATGTGGTGATAGGGATCGAACAGAGGTCAACTGCATCCAAGGCAAGCACCTTATTATATGCTGGATTAATAAAAACCATTTAAAAATGTTCTTAGTCCTATTGAAATAGGCAGAGTGCAGATTTGGGGGTCTTGAACTTGAGGTATAGTTTGCAGAACTCCTGTGCTAGGACTCTCAGTTCAGAACTTTTTCCTTTCCATAGGTGGTCCTGGCAGTCTCGCCCCCTCACCTGGCTGTCTTCACCAGGGCCCCTCAGAGGGGGCAGATTGAGTTTCCCTCCCTTCCCCGATTAGAGCCCCGTCAGCTGAAGACCTCCAGAACGCAGCCACAGCCATGCTCCACAAGCTTGAATAAGCCTCACAAATGATGAAACCGGCAGAGGAACCCAGGTGTGTGGGACCGGGGCTGAGATCTCCAAGCCTGCTCAAATTGGGACTGGGCCTTTTCCACCCAGATCCCCCATTTTCCAGTAGCTTGGCAGCCACATCCACAAACTGCCCCTGGTGCTGCGTAATCCCATCAACAGCCACTATCCAGAGACTATAAAACAAAGGTCCTGGACATCTCATAGCCCTATTCTCTTTCTCAGAGAACTGGTAAGCTACTGAGAGTTTCCTGTCCACACTAGAGAGCCTGGCAAGCTTCATGTGGCGTATTCATATGCCAAAAACAGTAGCAATGATGGGTCTCATTACCCTGACCCTGAAGATCCTCTGATGTGGCACCATTGGGAAAGATGAGTAAAGAGAGGCTGCTAAAATCTCAGGGCTAGGACGAATGGAAATGTTACTGGGCAAGCTCGAGCAAATTGATGATCAATGGGATGACAGTGATACAGTGATACAGTTGGTCCTGATCTTCTTTGTTTGTGTTTGAGGATGGGGGTGGGGGCACCAAGTGGTTCTTTGGCCTGTTTCCAGTTCATGCTTGGGAGAACTATGTGCGACCAGAGAGCAACAAATGCTTCCAACATGAAGAACATGTGCTCAGCCATTTGAACTCTGAACCTCATTTTTTTCCCATAGGCACTGTGAATGTGATAATAACTATTCTTAACAAAAGTTTCCATCCTTTTAACCAATGACTGAGCAATTTCAGAGCTGTGTGATTATCTTGATGGGTAAAACAATCTGTGTTTAATGCCTCTTACTTCTACAATGCTGTCATATGTTTCACAAGCTCTGCTAGGGTGTCCATTCTGCACTGAGATGCAGGTATACACCAGTAGAAAAACAATTACAAACATCACTTTACCTCAGAGAATCTCTTTTATACCTCCTGCAGAGAAAACTCATCTTAAGCTTACATATGGTGGAAGAAACATGATTGCCCCCCTCTGTGGAAAGCAAAGAGATGCCTGGGGGGGGGGGTGTTGGTTGTTTTCTTATGATCAGCTTTACTGAGAAATAATTCACATACCACTTAATTCACTCCATAGAAGTATATAAATCAAAGTACATAAATCAACAGGCACTAGAGTTGTGCAACCTGCACCACATCAATTTTAGTACATTTCTTCACCCAACTCCTTATCAGTTATCTGCCCCACTATTCATACCTCATCTTCCACTGCTTCCTTCCTTAGACTTGGCAACCATTGATGTAAGTCATGCTTCAAGGATTTGCCTCCAGAACATCTGGGCAGAAGGGGCCATCACTTATAGAAACCTCCATGATGATGA